>NW_028318063.1:107500-407500 GCF_062004578.1 Staurois parvus
CTTATTGTTTGCGTTTTTAGGAAAAAAAATAAACCTTTATTTTTCTAATTAAACTTTATAAGAAAAACTTTTATATCAACTATTTTCCAGTATTTTGTAAATAATTGAAGAAAAATCTATAATTTTTTAGAGTGTGTTTTTTATTATTGAACTACTTAAGTTTACTTTTTAAACCATTACGTGTAAATATACAGTATGCTGGAAACTGTTGTGCAGAACAAGACACAAACACCTGTAAGGACTTTCCTTCTATTAAGACTTTCAGATGTTTTCAGTCTCCAAATAATCTTCATCTTTATATTTTCAATGATGTACCTGATGATTTTGTCTGGAAACCTTCTGTTAATCATTGTTGTGAGACTTAATGTACGACTTCAGACTCCCATGTACTTTTTCTTGAGTAACCTCTCTGTTATTGATATTTGCTTTTCTTCAACAGTAGTTCCCAAAATTTTGGTAAACACCATATCTCAGGATCGCAGTATTAGCTTTGTAGGATGTGCAACCCAAATGTATTTCCATTTATCTGTGGGAGGTGTGGAGTGCTTACTGCTGGCAGTCATGGCCTATGACAGATACACTGCCATCTGTAAACCATTACAATATAACCTTATCATGAAAAAAAAACTCTGCACGGGTCTAGTGGTTGGATGTTGGGTTGTGAGTTTTACAAACTCTTTAATCTTGACAACATTTACCTTTCAGTTGCCATTCTGCAAATCAAACCTCATCAGTCACTTTTTCTGTGAGATGCCACCTCTTCTCCGCCTTTCCTGCAGAGATATCTGGTTTAACGAATTAGCAGAGTACATCTCAGGAGCGATTGTTGCTCTTGGTTCCTTCACACTCATCCTTGTGTCCTATATTTGGATCACACTGACTGTCTTGAAATTTCGCTCTACCAAAGAAAAACTAAAAGCATTTTCTACCTGTGCCTCACACATAGCTGTTGTGACCCTTTACTATGGCACTATCATGTTCATGCATTTGCATCCCAGGTCATCTTCTTCTGCAGAGCAAGACAGAGTGGTGACTATTCTCTATACTGTGGTGACACCTGTTCTTAATCCCATCATATACAGTATCAGAAATAAGGATATCAAAGAAGCTATCAAAAAGACAATATGTTTTGTTTCATATTGATAGTATTATGTTTATAAAGAAAGACCGGAAACAAACATTTTCTTAGCAATTCATGAAACTGTCACCTATAGTTGAAAAAATCACAGAGCAGTGCAGAGACAAGGTGCTTTAGCACCAAAGAAAAAAATAGCAAAATGTTGCCCTGTCTCATTTAGTTTAGCCCATAAATCCTTTTCAAATAATCAAGGTGTAGACAATGGCTGTTTCTCAATCTAGCAGAAAAGGGCCTTTAGACAGTTGTAATTTGTACATTTGTCCCTAGTGGATGATTTACCTTTAACCTTTGCTCTGGTGGCAACTCAAAGACCATATTCACAAGACTGCTGAGGCCTGTACAGGAGGTGGCCATTTGTTTATGTGGCTGATGCTGTCTGGTGAAGCTAACAGGTAACCTATGTAAATTTATGGGGGTACAGTCGCAGCAACTCATCCTGTTTTGACAGGCATGTGGCAGAGTGGCCTCAAATGCACACTGTCTATATCTGGGGCCTATTCACCCACACCCACAAGCATGCCTGTCAAATTAGGACAATCTGTGTGGACACATCACCATAGACTTGGGTTGACACAGGTTGATTGCATGCAGCACCTGGCGGTTTCAGCCACATAACCAAATGCCCTATTCATAATGTATGGACCTCAGTACCTGTGTAAATGAGGCCTAAAAATATGGATTTTGCTTTACTTTGTGTGAGGTGAAAAAAGTTTTGTCTTTACATAAATTTTAAACTATAGAAGTTCATCTGGTACACACTTTTGAATGCCAACCCTCTGTGTCGGCCTGATGGAACTTGAAATTGCTTGCCCTAGGAAGTCCATTGTTTTACAATACACACTGGCTAACTATGTAAGTGGTGACAAATGTTTCGTATGTTGTGTTTTGTTGAAATTATCTATACATATATTGTTTACGTCAGTTTATCATTCTTAGATACTTTGCTAGCCCCTGAAGAAGTGACCTTATGGAAGAAATATCCTGTTCTCACCATCTGTACTCAACACACTTGTTGGAACTAGTTCTCCATGTTTGGTTGATTGTGGGATGTTAGCTGTGGGCTAATTGTGCAATGTAAATTTTTTCTAGATATATTTTAGAGGTGATATGTTAAAATAACAGAACATTGATTTTATTTTTTTGTGTACTGATTTTTTGTGCCTAAAAATTAATTCAATATTCTTTTCTCTAATATCTAACTTTAGGGATGTGGCACTATGGTATAAGCTGGATCTTGGCCTCCTATCACCTGATGGTCGTCCCATTTTTTCAATCTACTGGTACAAATGTTCTATTGCTTCAATTTAAGTATCACAGTTCTACAAAAATTATAACGTACTGTGGCTAGTAACAGTTTGCATATGCAATAGTTTGCATAAAAGAAAGCCTGACTATAAATAATTGGGCTTTAGCATATTACATATTACAGTAATGCACGCATAATAAAAAGGAAAGAGATGTTAGATTATCATCTACTCTTGCCAAAAAAGAAAATCATGGAGATTCCTGGAAAAGTTTAACCTGACCAGAAAACTAGTACATTTGTCTCTCATAACTTAATGATGCAAATTTTTCATTGCTCAATTCAAATAACAAAGTTCTACAAAATCAAGTTAGGGCTGAAATCATAAGGTAAAATATTAAAAACTATTAAAAAGTGCTCTACAAACAAGAATCAAACAATAGGACCTTGGTTACAGAAGTCAGTAACAGCTAGCATATTCAATAGTTTGCATAAAAGAAAACCTGTCCATAAATAATTGGGTTTCAAGAGCTTGCTCAATTACCATAGCTCGTTGAGAGATCCTGGCAGTGACAGTGTCTGTTTTCTGATCACTCCTCCCTCCTAAATGTTTACATGTATTCGTGGATCTGCCCAAAAGTCCTCTTTCAATGGTTCAATGTACAACATATCCAATCGTCATCCATGTCCACAATAGTTTGGAATCAATTGTATTGTCATATTTTGTTAACAAATAAACATTTACACATTTATAAAACTATATTATATGTTTTCTAAAGAGAAATTTCCTTTCAGACTAATTTTCTCTAATTGAAACTTCATATGGTAGCGGGGAGCTTAGAGAGAGAACAAGTGGCTGAGAAACTGGTGTAAGAACGAGTATTTTAGGTTCCTGGAGAAATTAGCTAACTTTTCAGCAGGTACGCCTCTACTGTCTAGGCTGCATCTAAATGGAGAGGTTTCAGCTCTGTTGGGAGACATAATGGTTTGAAAGCTAAATCCTAAACTAGGATCCAGGAGGGAGGGATCAAAAAAGTATATGCCATTTGGAGAGCAACGGTCTATGGAGGACAAGATATAGAGGGGAGTGGAATAGTGGGGGGATGGGGCCCAACGAGTCAGCAAAGATTTTGAACCACCTAAAACCCAGTACACACTATAAGAAAATCAGATGAATGATGGCCTGGTGTTCCTTGATGTTTCACAGCAGGTTGAAACTGTGGATTGTATTAATTGTAAGAAAATGGTCATGTACTTTGGTTGGAGATCGAGTTGAAGAGAGGGCTTCCCTTGTGGCTCCTTTTTTTCTTTTTTTTTTTTTCTTTTTATTGTTGAACTGGATGGACTTTTGTCTTTTTTTCAGTCAGACTAACTATGTAATTGGCTGTAGAAGAATTAGCATTAGCTGTACTAGATTCCTGACAAAAATTATTCTACAACAAAGGCTTTTTTCAGTTGTTTATTGTTTCCGATCATGCACAGTCTTTCATATCTGATTTAAGCGTTAAACGTTCTCATGCAAGAAAAATTTTGAGTTTGTACCTTCAGAAATTTTTATGTGGAAAGTCTGAATTAGATGTCAAAAGTTGTGTACGCACTATACGAAAATTGAATGATTTTGCCTCATACAGAATTTTTCTTCTGATTTTCTCATAGCCTGTACCCCACTTAAGTCCAATAGAAAAAGAATAGTGGAGTCAAGATATAGCTAAAACTTAGTAATAATAAAATATTAAGTTCTATTACAAAATTAAAATGTATGTTCACTAATGTAAGAAGCCTGGAAATAAAATAAATGAACTGGAACTCCAGGAACACTTTGTCTTCGTAGAAATATTGGAAGTTTGGTTGGACAGCTCATATGTCTGGGCTGCTAATATTGAGTAGTACACTCAATTTTAGAGGGGCATAATTAGCAAAAGAGGTGGAGGGGTATGCATGTATGTGAAGAGCAATCTGAAAGTTAGTTTAAGAGATGATGTCACTAACAAGAACTGTGATGGCTCAGAATCATTATGGCTCGGTCCTGCTTAGAGTGTAACAAATACTAAATTACTTAAGGAAGAGTCTCAGCTACTTTCATAGATTGCAATGGCTAGGAAGCAGGGCAATTTTAATTAACCAGATATTGATTGTACAAATACAACTGCTCACTCAACAAAGGCTTGTTATTTCTTAAATGTATTGCAGGGTAATTTAACAAAACAAATGGTGGAAACCCAATCAAGGAAAAATACTCTGTTGGATGTACTAAGTTACATAAAAAAGAGGAATGTTGGTATGATAAAACCTCTAAATTTCAAAAAAGCTAACTTCAATAAGCTGTGATCTGTGCTGAACAATGCTCAATAGAGCAAAATATTTGCAACAAAGAGCACACAACATAGGAACATGGAAATTTAATCACAAACTACAGGGAAAAGACAAATGTATTCAATCATTTTTCCTTTCCAGTTTCTACTGATGAAAAAGATAGGTTTGATAGTCATAACAATAATGACATTTCACAGAAGGTATCTCTGTTGCTGACAGGTACAAAAGAAACTACAAAAATGTAATGTGAACAAATCACCAGGTGTAGACCAGGAAACTACAGACAAGTCAGCCTAGGATCAATAGCATGTAAGGTATTTGAGGGAAGGGTAAGGGACTCTATACAGAAATTTGTCCGTGATAAAGCTATTAAGTGACAACCAGAATGGATTTATGAAAGACTATTCTTGTCAGATCAATCTATTATTGATCTATGAGGAAGTAAGTGAGAGAGTGGATGGTGGAAGTCCAGTGGACGTAGTTTATTGAGATTTTGCTAAGGCATTTGATTCCGTACCTCATAAACATTTAATCTATAAAATAAGATCTGTTGGAGTTGATGAAAGTGTATATACATGGATAGGAAAATGGTTACATGAACGGGTTTAGAGAGTAGTGATAATTTACTCATTCTCTAAACAGTCTAAAGTGAATTTTCACTGCACTCACTAAGCTAAGGGAAAATTCCCTTGCAAAGTAAACAGTCTATTTGCCTTTAGTAAATCAGCCCCATGGAGTCACTTCACTGACATATTCATTATGGATCTAAATTGAGCATCAACTATTGCACTTTATATAAAATTAATTAAAGTGTTTGTTCACCAATACCAGAAGTCTGCCAAGCAAAACAGGTGAGTTGGAAGCTTTGGTGCCTGAAGAGAACTATGATTTAATTGGTATTTCTGAATCTTGGCTTCATTCTTCGCATGACTGGGCCATTAATATTCCTGGCTACGTTCTCTTTCGGAGAGACAGGGTAAATAGGAAAGATGGTGGTGTCTGTCTATGTTAGAAGTGATCTCAGAGCGTGTGAAAGAGGACCTTGTTGATGGAGAGTGTGATGAGGCTGAAGTATTATGGGTGGAACTGCACATGGGGGAGCGTACTACAAAGCTATTCACTGGAGTTTGTTATAGGCCTCCCAGTGTCAATGAGGAGGTGGAAACTCAGCTCCTTGCACAGATCAAAAGGGCTGCAAGGGCTGGGACAGTGATAATAATGTGGGATTTTAACTACCCAGAAATTGACTAGAGTAATGGTACAGGAACAGTTAAAGGGCAAACATTTTTAAACCTACTACAGGACAATTTTATGAAGTTCATTCAAGCCCCTACTAGGAATGATGCTCTGCTGGACCTGATAATCTCAAACCATGCAGAGCTTATTACGAATGTCCATATAAAAGAACATCTGGGTAGCATTGACCATAACATGATTTAATTTATTGTTAGCTGTAAACAGCAAGCACATATGGGAAAAATAAACACGCTCAATTTCAAGAGAGCTAATTTTCCAAGGCTGAGAGCTGCTCTCCAAGACTTAGACTGGGAGGGAATATTGGCATTGATGAACACAACATAGAAATGGGAGTTCTTCAAAAAAACTGTATGTGAACACACTGCAAAATATATTCCCATGGGCAACAAGTTTAAAAGGCTAAAAATCAAACCTATGTGGCTTACGGCCAAAGTTAAAAGAGCTATAGATAATAAGAAAAGAGCTTTTATTCAATATAAAAGGAACGCTATCATTGTTTAAACATTACAAAAAAGATAACAGAATATGCAAAAAGGAAATACAGGCTGCAAAAATTGAAAATGAACGACAGATTGTGAAAGACAGCAGGACCAACCCTAAAAAATTATTCAAATATATTAATAATAAAAAGGGCCAGTCCAAGCATGTAGGCTCTTTACAAAATAATCTAGAATGGGTGACTGGGGACAAAGAGAAGGGAAATCATGGATTCATGAAAGACAGAAGTTGTCAAATAAATCTGATTTCTTTTTAGGAGGAGGTGAGAAAAACCTTGAACAGAGGGGTGGTGGTGGACGTGGTATACTTGGATTTTGCAAAAGCGTTTGACACTGTTCCCCACACACAGCTAATGTGTAAGGTAAAGTCTACGGGCTTGGAAAAATCTGTATGTAAATAGATAGAAAACTGGCTAAAAGATCGTATTCACAGAGTAGTGGTTAATGATTCATACTCTGAATGGTCTACGGTTGTCAGTGGTGTACCCCAGGGTTCACTGTTGGGACCCTTACTTTTGAATATATTTATAAACTATATAGGGTCTGGGATTTAAAATACCATTTCAGTCTTTGCAGATAACACCAAGCTGTGCAGTGGAATAACGTCCTTACAGGATGTCTCCAATTTACAATAAATCCAATGCACTGTTTAATTTGGCAACTATGTGGCAAATGAGGTTTAATGTTGATAAATGTAAGGTTATGCACTTGGGGGCTAAGAATATGCATGCATCATACATACTGGGGGGGGGTACAACTAGGGGAATCAATGGTGGAGAATGATCTGGGGGTTCTGGTAGATCATAAGCTTAATAATGGCATGTAATGCCAAGCTGCGGTTTCTAAAGCAAGCAAAATCCTCTCTTGTATTAAAAGACTCCAGGGAGAGAGATATAATTTTACCCCGGTACAAATCATTAGTAATACCTCATCTGGAATATGCAGTTCAGTTTGGGGACCAATTCACAAAAAGAACATTGGGGAACTGGAGAAAGTACAGTGAAGGGCAACCAAACTGATAAGGGGCATGGAGGAGCTCAGCTATGAGGAAAGATTAGAGGAACTGAATTTATTCTCTCTCGAGAAGAGGAGATTAAGGGGAGATATGATCAACGTGTATAATACATAAGGGGGGATATGATCAACTTGTATAATACATCAGTGGTTCATATAGTGAACTCGGTGTAGAGCTAGTCACCCTGAGGTCATCACAGAGGACAAGGGGACACTTTTTACATCTGGAGGAAAATAATTTTAATCTCCAAACACGGAAATGTTTCTTCACAGTGAGAGCTGTGAAAATGTGGAATAGACTCTTTCAAGAGTTGGTTCTGGCCAGCTCAGTGGATTGCTTCAAAAAAGGCCTGGATTCTTTCTTAGATACACAGAATATAACTGGATACTAACATTTATAGGTAAAGTTGATCCAGGGAATATTCGATTGCCTCTCGGGGGATCAGGAAGGAATTTTTTTCCCAGCAGGAGCAAATTGGACCATGCTTTGCTGGGGTTTTTTTGCCTTTCTCTAGATCAATTGTGGGTATAGGATTATAATTTTTTTTATATAGTTGAATTGGATGGACTTTTGTCTTCTTTCAGCCAGACTAACTATATAACTCTGTAACTACAAACAACTAAGGTCAGCTTTGTAAATAAAGATAAAACTAATATAAATATGAAATAATTTAATGTATACCTAAATAAATTTTTGTTTTTACACACTTTTTTTTCTACCATAGACAGAAGTATACAAAACATGAAATATTCTCTTAAACAGCAATGCATTTGAAACGAAGCACAATTAATTTTTTTTTTTTTTTAAACATTTGCTAATGATAATTGGCTTGGGACTCTTAAATCTTCAAAGCAAATCTTAGATACAAGATTTCAGAGCTAAAAATTAAGTAAATCTTTGGGGAGCTTATGAATAGCTGTTATATGTTATATACAACCTGTTTGTGCTTTCTTCATCTTCTTCAGTTATTGGAGGAAAAACTCTGTACATAGTTTTCATTTCATTTTTCCTGCACATGCTCTTGTTTTCTTTTTCTGAATTATTATACAGTATATTTTCATAAAATATAGTTAAAGAATAAACAAGTGCCCTATTATCGTAACATCATTTTTTGTGTTTCTTTTTTTTTTTCTTTTTACTGAAAGCTGGTTTTATACCACCTTCTGATTTGAATGTATAACTGCTTAAAATATACTGGGGGTGTCCAACCTTTTTACCTAACTGGGCCACATTGGAAGAAAAGGAATTGTCTTGGTCCACACATAAAATACACAAACAATAAGGATAGCTGATAAGCAGATAAAGTTGAGCTGATCGCAAGTTAATGACCACTGATATAGATAATGTATCCATTTGAGTAATAAAACTTTATGTTTTATATAATTTTAATATAAAAGTAAAAAAGGGCAAGATAAAACTAGTGCAATATTTTTCAGTGTTTGTGATAAACTAATGCATCAACCTCTGGTTCAATGGATGTAGTAGCAATTCTCAATGAATTTTCAAGGCACTCATCAGATATTTTTTTTCTAATTTAGCCCTTTGTGTGCTTCATCCTTGAACATAGTTTCTCACAAATATAGGTGCTGCCAAAAACTGTCCAATAAAGAGACACTGTCACTGTTTTTCTTTGGTCGCATGTATTCACAAAGTGTAAAAACATTTTTACAAAAAATTCCCCTAAAAAATAAACATTTTCAAGTAAGATTATTTTGTGTTTGGCCGCATTCATAGCTTTCGTGGGCTGCAGGTTGGACACCCCTAAAGTATACTGTAAAATTCACATGTACTCTGAGGTTTGAAAACAATATTTGTATTTTGCAATACAGTGCTGTAATTGTGATTTTCTTTTATGATTGTGGTTTATTTTATGTATATACAGTCAGTCAATCAAGTTCTTACTGTTCTTCAATTGTAAGTTGTATATAATTTATCACCATAACAAAAAAATGTCAGCTTATGTTCTATCGAACTCAAATCACACATTTGTTGAAACATTCATCCTTCTTGGACTCTCTAACATCTTCAGTTTACAGATTGTCTTCTTTTTTCTGCTTCTGATGGCATATATAGTGACATTATCAGGAAATTTTCTGCTCATCATCATGGTGAAGACTGACCCTCGACTTCAAACTCCTATGTACTTTTTCCTGTCTAATCTTGCTATCACTGACATTTGTTTTTCTTCAACGGTGGTGCCTAAAATGTTGGTAAACACCATATCTCAGGACAAAAGCATTTCCTATTTGGGATGTGTAACACAATTGTACTTCCATTTGGCACTAGGAGCTACTGAATGCTTAATACTGGCTACTATGGCTTTTGATAGGTATAATGCCATCTGTAAACCATTACAATATACCATGATCATGAACCAGAGGTTGTGTCTTCACCTGGCTGCTGGATGTTGGGCTTTGAGCTTTTTTATTTCTTTTATTCTTACACTGGCTACATTTCACTTACCCTACTGTAAATCCAACCAGATCAACCATTTTTTCTGTGAGATGCCCCCTATGCTTCATCTGTCTTGCGCAGACATTTGGCTCAGTGAGGTTACAGAGTATGCTTTAGTTGTCTTAGTTGCTGTGGGTTCTTTTATCCTCATCCTTATATCTTATTTTTTTATCACATTGAACATTTTAAATTTAAGTTCCATTAAACAGAGGCAAAAAGCTTTCTCCACTTGTGCCTCCCACCTTGCAGTAGTCTTCCTTTTCTATGGAACAGTATTATTCATGCATTTACGCCCTCCTTCCAGTTATTCCCCAGAACATGATAGAATATTGTCCATTCTCTATTCAGTGGTAACACCAGTGCTGAACCCCATCATCTACAGTGTACGAAATAAGGACATCAAAGCAGCCGTGAAAAAACAGTGGCAGCTGTGGTGCATCACAATTCTGGTCTCCTCACCACCACCAAAACGTTTCAGGAGAATAAATCAAAGAAATAGGTTATTTTTAAGCAGGAAGATAAACTAAACAGGGTTTAAAAATAATCTCATCTTAAATTTTAAGAAAGCTTGAGTAGGGTTTACACTTGCATGCTGTAGACCATTTAGTACCTGTCCATCTGTGCCTTCTATGTCCACCTCACTTTGGTTACTTTTGTACATCATATGTAGGACAGCACTGATGGTGAGAATATTGTTTCTTGCTTATCCTCTGAAGAAATTTCAAATGCTATAAAGCAATGGATTTATTTATGCTTAATGAAAATACTGTATTGAGGATATTAAAAACTTAAAAAGATTGTGTTTACAGAAGAGCTTTACTTAAAAGTGTTACTAAACCCACATACTTGTTATACTCGCTGTGGAACCGAAAAAGTTAATCCTTTGCATTGTGTAAAAAGGATGTGTGATCCTGTCTTCTCTGATACTCCCCTTTTTCCACAGTCCTCAATCCATCTCCTGATAGAATAGAGCCTTGGGGGCAAGCTGCACATGCTCAGTTCAGTGTGTATTGCTATAATGTCTTTTTTTTCTTGGGAGAGTGCATGTGATCAGCACAGCCAATCAGCACTGTCCAGACTGAGGGTCAGGGGTTATGCAGCCTTATAAAGGAAGAATGAAAACTCCTCCTACAAGCTTTAACCGTGCTCTGCTGGACACTGATAGCAATCACAAGACTGCTCTAACTGCTGATGAGAAAAGGTATTTAGCAGTTTATATTTACTAAAATAATTGCATTCCCATGTTTTGTGTACTGTGGGAGACCAGATATAGTGAATGCAGGGTCCTTGGATTAGTAACACTTTAACCACTTCAAGTCCGGACACTTTCACCCCCTTCCTGTCCAGGCCAATTTTCAGCTTTCAGAGCTGTCACACTTTGAATGACAATTGCGCGGTCATGCAGCACCGTACCCATATAAATGTAGCATTTTTTTAAGACATATAAAACTTTATTTTGGTGGTATTTATTCACCACTGGAATTTTTTTTTGCTATATAAATGAAAAAGTTCAAAAAAAAAAAAAAGTGTTTTCTTATACAATTTTGCAAATAAATAATCTTTCTTCATAAATATTGGCCAAAATGTATTCAGTTATCTTTTTAGTAAAAAAAAAAATAAAATAACCCAAATTAGTTTATAACCAAAATTTTTCCTTTTTTTTATATTATTTGTAGAGATGAGCGAATCGAACCAGGCGAAGTGGAATTCGTTTCGAATTTCAGGAAAAATTCGATTCGCGGCGAATCCGAATATTAGCATACTTCGGGTGCGCGAATCGGATTTTTCCCGATCAGCCGGCAAAAGTGTCCCTGCAGAGAGCTCCGCTATTTCTGACAGTTCTCTGACAGTTCCTTCACATGTACAGCGGTTGAAACATCTATTTGTTTCCATTTAGGATACAGATGTTTTTATTCGGAAATAGATACAATGTTTCAACCGCTGTAAATGTGAAGGAACTGTCAGAGAACTGTCAGAAATAGCGGAGCTCTCTGCAGATACACTTTTTGCTGTACTGGAATACTTCTTCTTTTCATTCTTCTTTTCATTCTTCTCATTCTTCTTTTTATTCTTCTTCTTCTTTTCATTCTTCTTTTCATTCTTCTCATTCTTCTTTTCTTCTTCATGAAAAGAAGAATGAGAAGAAGAATGAAAAGAAGAATGAAAAGAAGAATGAGAAGAATGAAAAGAAGAATGAAAAGAAGAAGAAGAATGAAAAGAAGAATGAGAAGAAGAATGAAAAGAAGAATGAGAAGAAGAATGAGAAGAATGAAAAGAGGAATGAGAAGAAGAAGAATGAAAAGAAGAAGAAGAAGAATGAAAAGAAGAATGAGAAGAAGAATGAAAAGAAGAATGAAAAGAAGAATGAGAAGAATGAAAAGAAGAATGAAAAGAAGAAGAATGAAAAGAAGAATGAGAAGAATGAAAAGAAGAATGAAAAGAAGAAGAAGAAGAATGAAAAGAAGAAGAAGAATGAAAAGAAGAAGAAGAATCTTTTCATTCTTCTCATTCTTCTTTTCATTCTTCTTTTCATTCTTCTTCTTCTTCTTTTCATTCTTCTTCTTCTTTTCATTCTTCTTCTTCTTCTTTTCATTCTTCTTTTCATTCTTCTTCTTCTTTTCATTCTTCTTCTTCTTCTTTTCATTCTTCTCATTCTTCTTTTCATTCTTCTTCTTCTTTTTTTCATTCTTCTTCTTCTTTTCATTCTTCTTTTCATTCTTCTTCTTCTTCTTCTTTTCATTCTTCTTCTTCTTCTTCTTTTCATTCTTCTTCTTCTTTCATTCTTCTTTTTCTTCTTTTCATTCTTCTTTTCATTCTTCTTCTCATTCTTCTTTTCATTCTTCTTCTCATTCTTCTTTTCATTCTTCTTCTCATTCTTCTTTTCATTCTGCTTCTTTTCATTCTTCTTTTCATTCTTCTTTTTCTTCTTTTCTTCTTCATGAAAAGAAGAATGAGAAGAAGAATGAAAAGAAGAAGAAGAATGAAAAGAAGAATGAGAAGAAGAATGAAAAGAAGAATGAAAAGAAGAATGAGAAGAATGAAAAGAAGAATGAAAAGAAGAAGAAGAATGAAAAGAAGAAGAAGAATGAAAAGAAGAATGAGAAGAAGAATGAGAAGAAGAATGAGAAGAATGAAAAGAAGAATGAAAAGAAGAAGAAGAAGAATGAAAAGAAGAAGAAGAAGGAAAAGAAGAATGAAAAGAAGAATCTTTTCATTCTTCTCATTCTTCTTCTTTTCATTCTTCTTTTCATTCTTCTTCTTCTTTTTTTCAATCTTCTTCTTCTTCTGAGGATGAGGATGAAAAAGAAGAAGAAGTAGGATGAAAATAAGAAGAATTCCAAGCCGGGAAAAAGTGTATCTGTCAGAAATAGAGGAGCTCTGCTTTTTGCCGGCTTGGAATTCTTCTTATTTTCATCCTACTTCTTCTTCTTCTTCTTCTTCATCCTCATCCTCATCCTCTTCTTCTTCTTCTTCTGAGGATGAGGATGAAGAAGAAGAAGAGGAAGAAGTAGGATGAAAATAAGAAGAATTCCAAGCCGGCAAAAAGTGTATCTGCAGTGCTCCGCTAAGTGTATCTGCAGAGCTCCGCTATTTCTGACAGTTCTATGACATTCACTCCATACAGCGGTTGAAACATTGTATCGATTTGTTTCCATTTATGGAAACAAAAAGATACAATGTTTCAACCGCTGTATGGAGTGAATGTCAGAGAACTGTCAGAAATATACACTTAGCGGAGCTCTGCAGATACACTTTTTGCCGGCTTGGATGTCTTCTTATTTTCATCCTACTTCTTCTTCTTCTTCTTCATCCTCATCCTCATCCTCAGAAGAAGAAGAAGAGGATGAAGAAGAAGAAGAAGAAGAAGAAGAAGAAGAAGAAGTAGGATGAAAATAAGAAGAATTCCAAGCCGGCAAAAAGTGTATCTGTCAGAAATAGAGGAGCTCTGCAGATACACTTTTTGCCGGCTTGGAATTCTTCTTATTTTCATCCTACTTCTTCTTCTTCTTCTTCTTCATCCTCATCCTCTTCTTCTTCTTCTGAGGATGAGGATGAAAAAGAAGAAGAAGAAAAAGAAGAAGTAGGATGAAAATAAGAAGAATTCCAAGCCGGCAAAAAGTGTATCTGCAGAGCTCCGCTAAGTGTATCTGCAGAGCTCCGCTAAGAAATATCGGAGCTCTGCAGATACACTTTTTGCCGGCTTGGAATTCTCCTTCTTCTCATCCTTCTTCTTCTTCTCATCCTTCTTCTTCTTCTCATCCTTCTCCTTCTTCTCATCCTTCTCCTTCTTCTCATCCTTCTCCTTCTTCTCATCCTTCTCCTTCTTCTCATCCTTCTTCTTCTTCTCATCCTTCTCCTTCTTCTCATCCTTCTCCTTCTTCTCATCCTTCTTCTTCTTCTCATCCTTCTTCTTCTTCTCATCCTTCTCCTTCTTCTCATCCTTCTTCTTCTTCTCATCCTTCTTCTTCTCATCCTTCTCCTTCTTCTCATCCTTCTTCTCATCCTTCTCCGTCTCCTTCTCCTTCTTCTCATCCTTCTCCTTCTTCTCATCCTTCTCCTTCTCCTCATCCTTCTCCTTCTCCTTCTTCTCATCCTTCTCCTTCTTCTCATCCTTCTCCTTCTCCTTCTTCTCATCCTTCTCCTTCTTCTCATCCTTCTCCTTCTTCTCATCCTTCTCCTTCTCCTTCTTCTCATCCTTCTCCTTCTCCTTCTTCTCATCCTTCTCCTTCTCCTTCTTCTCATCCTTCTCCTTCTTCTCATCCTTCTCCTTCTTCTCATCCTTCTCCTTCTTCTCATCCTTCTCCTTCTTCTCATCCTTCTCCTTCTTCTCATCCTTCTCCTTCTCCTTCTTCTCATCCTTCTCCTTCTTCTCATCCTTCTCCTTCTTCTCATCCTTCTCCTTCTCCTCATCCTTCTCCTTCTCCTTCTTCTCATCCTTCTCCTTCTTCTCATCCTTCTCCTTCTCCTTCTTCTCATCCTTCTCCTTCTTCTCATCCTTCTCCTTCTCCTTCTTCTCATCCTTCTCCTTCTCCTTCTTCTCATCCTTCTCCTTCTCCTTCTTCTCATCCTTCTCCTTCTCCTTCTTCTCATCCTTCTCCTTCTTCTCATCCTTCTCCTTCTTCTCATCCTTCTCCTTCTTCTCATCCTTCTCCTTCTCCTTCTCCTTCTTCTCATCCTTCTCCTTCTTCTCATCCTTCTCCTTCTTCTCATCCTTCTCCTTCTCCTTCTCCTTCTTCTCATCCTTCTCCTTCTTCTCATCCTTCTCCTTCTCCTTCTCCTTCCTCATCTCCAAGGGCATTTAAATTAAAGGTACAGTGTTCTGCACTAATATAAAGGCTCTCTGAAGCCTAGAAACCCTTTTTATAAGTTAAATTCGCAGCGAATAAATTCGCATCGAATCGAATTTCTTCCTCAAATTCGGCGAATCAGCCGAATCGAATTTTTGAATAATTCGCTCATCTCTAATTATTTGGTTTTTGTTTTTGTTTTAAATATTGTCACACGGCAGTACAGTGTCACCATAGTGACACTGTACCATTTGTGGGGGGTGATGAAGATTTTTTTGGTCACAGCTTGTCACATGGTACAAGGCTGTGAATAACCTTGTACCATGTGACCTCTGTGAACATTCACAGGGAGCGTGCACAAGCAGGGGGCGGGGAGGCCATTTATAAACGGCCACCCGCCCCTGCACTGCTCCCGTCTTTACCTTTTATACACATGGGTCAGATGGGAAGTGGTTAATAAAGCTTTTTTTGTTGTTTCTTCCCCCTCCCACTTACAGAAATGTAAGAAAAAAAAAAAATTTTCACCTTTTTATGGATTTATGTGTGTAAAGCAGCGTAGCCTGCTTCCCAGCCTAGGCAAGATGCAGTGCATGTGTAGAACATGTAAAGATAAACAGGTGCAGCGCTAGGTGATAGTAGATGCAATATCATAGGTTACAGCAAGTGCAAACAAATAATATAACCATATGGTGATCATTAGTGGTTAAGTAGTTCAGAGTAATAAAATAGTGTGGCTCATGAAGGATCACAATTCCAGGTGTGTGGGTATCCTGAGCCGGGAGTGACAGATGATGTGATTCAAACGAATTAAATCCGCACTCACCAGAAGTGCGTTTAAAATACGCAATGCAAAATCCTGCGTCACCAGGTAGTAAATAGATCATCCGTTCCCAAGTCAGGTCACGTCACGGATTACCACCCGGCCTCATCTGCATAAAGATTCCCTGGTCCGTTATTGTGTATCACCATCTGGGGTCCTCTCTTTTCACAGCAGACGCCGTATTCCACAGACCCGTAAAATTAAGCCAACCAGTTCAATGTTTTGAAAACATTACTCATTATTTTATTACTCTGAACTACTTAACCACTAATGATCACCATATGGTGATATTATTTGTTTGCACTTGCTGTAACCTATGATATTGCATCTACTATCACCTAGCGCTGCACCTGTTTATCTTTACATATACTTTTCTGGAGGCTTTTTTTGGTTACCTTTTAGGTGTTCTAGCGGCTGGATTATATACTTTCTTTAGTATAAAAGGTAGCGCTCGCTAAGTATTTCTTTGCTATGCATGTGTAGAAGATGATGCATCTGTACACGCATGGCAGATGGCTTTGCAAGTACAGAAATCCACCATGCCAGTACAGATGTACCACTGTCTCTGCCAGGTCCCAGATAAATGGCAGAGACCGGCAGTGTATCTTCCCATGCACTGAGACGTTGGGCTCTACCATAGCAAGCAGGTACCAATGTAAAAAGAATTTTAAAAAATTACATAGAGCAAGGGGAGGGTATTTTCACATTGCTTTAAATGCAACACAAGGGCAGACTATTCAGTGACTGTTCACTATGATAGCCAGTCAGAAACCTGTCACAGCGATTGGGTGATTGGAATTCAGGCCTTTCAGTTTCGCATCATGATTACGAAACCTGGAACTGTCACCGACAGCTCGGTCTCTCTACTAGGAATGCGCTGGGCTGCACAGCACACTGTCAGTACAAACAATGCAGTGCATATCTGCAGCCACATGGATAAAGACCCACTTCTGTAAGGCCTTATATATGCGTACACTCTATATATACAGTACAAGCTACATTCCTTTTGCTCAGTGTACGTAAATCAATGACACATTATGATACAATAAAAAACAGTAATGGATTAATTTTAAATTAACTAAAATGTGATGACATTAATGGAATGGAAAAACAAACAACATAAAATTAATTAAATGAAATAGAATGAAAATGGATACTGCACATTATAAAGTGCTAGAATACCAAACACAAAAAAATTGTAATAAAATTATGGCTGCTCTGTCACTTATTATATCCCTCAGTGTAGAAAAAATATATGCTCAACATAATATCACACAAAATGTAACAAAAATAATAAACACCACACAGTGATACAAAGACCCAAAACAAAAGGTGCAGTGAATAGTTCACATAAAAGCGATACTTCACCCTAAAGGGGATGTTCCACTTTATGTCCCCCCCCCAACCCCTCCTCTACCAGATTTGGCACATTATTTTTTGGGGGGAGCAGGTAAATAGTTTTGATAGGCACCTTAGATCCTCCCCTCACTTTGCCTTCAATATTATGTATCCCTGCCCAGCCAGAGGTGCTTGGATGTCTCAGCTGTATGGACTTCTGACACAGGGCCACCAACAATGTCATTTCTCCTTCCATAGTTGATGGTGTAGCTGTGGGGAGAGAGGAGTAGGCCTGATCCAAAACTGCAGTCTCCAGGGCAAAAGCACTAGGAGGGGAAAGATTGTGTTGTACTACAAGTCCCAGGAGTCTGTGCTCCAGAGGGAGAGTGAACTGTGAAAGCGTCATGTGGTAAGAGGGAGAAAGCTGTACTGACAGAAGATTCTAGTGCTGTGGAGAGACCCTGGTGCTCTGCTGTCAAAGGGGGACTAAACTGCTACAGGGAGGAGGACAACAAGTAGCATTTCCCTGTTTTCCCTGACTGTGCGAATTTCTGCTGAAGTTGTTATGTCCAGTTTTGCATTGCTGTGAGACTGCAATGCTTAGCATGCTACAAAGGAGAGCATCTGTGTCCAGGACGTCTGCTGCTTCATGGGAGATTGCTATTGCTGTGTTCGGGACTACCACTATCACTCTCAGGCTTATCTGGCTTGTTTTTGTAAATACTACTAGCCAGTAACTCTCCTGATCCAGCTTCCTGGACAGATTCACACAGGAAAGCACTATTTTGAGCCCATTCAAGGTTCTTATCTTTACTAAAGACCTGACAAAGGGGTAGTTTTTCCTGACCCTTGAAATGCGTTGGCTGTTTTAGTATGAACTAATAAAGGAATTTTGACTCTATTGTCCTTTGGACTGATGGTACTTACATTGGGGAACTGGAGAAAGTACAGAGAAGGGCAACCAAACTGATAAGAGGCATGGAGGAGCTCAGTTATGAGGAAAGATTAGAGGTACTGAATTTATTCTCTCTTGAGAAGCCTCTGAAGCTCAGCTCAGCTATCTCCTGTTTGTATATATGCTCCAATTGAACGATAAAGGCCTCAAAGTCCTAGGGTAGTGGTTTGATATATCTATAGCTTTCCATGTAGTGATTTGATATATCTATAGCTTTCCATGTCCCAACTATCTTTAGCTTTCCATGTCCCAACTATCTTTGGATCATATTCCTCTGGATCGAGTGTGGTGTTATATGCTCACCTGCAAAGCTGTGTCGGAGCGTGCTAGAAGAGAATTGACCAGCGCCATCTTGGCTACATAATGTCCTCAGGCAGATGAGTGGATAAAGAAGTGATCTATCACATCTGGGGTGTAGAAACTGCTGCCCTCTCTGTCATCACTGGTACCTGACCTGCCGATTGGAGCTGCCACTGTTGAGTTGCAATGCTGCTGAGCCCTGCGTCAGCTTAAAAAATCTCTGTGTGAGCAGGAGCCGCCATTTTACTTTCTTCTCCTTCCCCCTTCCTTCCCCTTCTTTTTTGGATACTTGCCATGTGTAAATGATATTGTAATGTTGTAGGGGGTGCTTTCGTTTGTCCAACAGAGATTTTTTTCACTTTTTTCAGCTCTTAAATATTTGAGGCACCCCCATATCTGGCCTTCTGATTGACCCCTTGCCTTCTGGAAATACAGAGGTCTCACCACACCATACACCAAGCCACAAATTGGAGGGAAAGAAACAGGGAAAAGGTTGCAAATGGACTTTAAAAGCACAGAAATTCCAAACACGTCTTAGTAAAATCATTTGTACTTTATTATGACAATAAGTCATGAAAAAACATTTGCAGTTTAAAAGATCATAGTTACACTATCCCCGCAGACAATGCCCCACAGCCCACCATGTACAAGGAACACAGTAATGATTAAGGATGTAAAGACCACCAAATGGATCCTATAAGGGAGGGGTTGAGAGACATTAAGTTGAAGGAAAATGACCCAACATGTTTTGCGACAATGATCGCTTCTTCAGGGGCTTAATAGTAAAATCTAAATGAAATATACATAAATTAGATATATAAAATTGCAACATGTGAATACAAGAAAAAGGGAAATTTATACCTTAACACAATAGGACTTACATATGATATCAATATGCACCATGCAGCAACAACACCCTCCATGTACTGGGAGTAGGCCTCCTCTGTATTTCCACAAGGCAAGGGGACAATCAGAAGGCCAGATATGGGGGCGCACACATTTTGGCTGTCAGACCAAAACCTCAATGGTCTAAAATCCACCAGTAGAAAAAAGAGACACACTAATAGTATATAGTAGGATTCAACCCAAAGGAATCACAATAGCACATGTCTATAGATATGAAAAAACTGAATATTATCCTAAATTAGGCCATCCCAGTAGTGATGCCTATTTATTGAACATTACCTTAAATAGAAGTATTTGTGTCAAAAATCAAGTGTTCTTACAGGAAAATGATTTTCTCTTCCTTATAAGCAACAGATGTAATGAAGAGAAAGGGGATACCCTCATATATCTAAGAGCTGAAAAAAGTGAAAAAAATCTAGGTGTACTATCTTGTCACCCTATTGCAATTAGTCATCTTCTCACAGTCGGTATGTCATTATGGCTGATGTCATTATATAGTGGGCTACTATGGGGAGGAATGTATTTTATTTTACTTTCTTATCCTTCCCCCTTCCTTCCCCTTCTTTTTTGGATACTTGCCATGTGTCAATGATATAGTAATGTTGTAGGGGGTGCTTTCGTTTGTCCAACAGAGAATTTTTTCACTTTTTTCAGCTCTTAAATATTTGAGGCGCCCCCATATCTGGCCTTCTGATTGACCCATTGCCTTGTGGAAATACAGAGGAGGCCTACTCTCAGTACATGGAGGGTGTTGTTGCTGCTTGGTGCATATTGATATTATATGTACTATAAGTCATATTATGTTAAGGTATGAATTTCCCTTTTTCTTGTATTCACATGTTGCAATTTATGTATATTTCTTTTAGATTTTACTACTAAAACCCTGAAGAAGCGATCATTGTCGCGAAACATGTTGGGCCATTTACCTGCGACGTAATGTCTCTCAACTCCCCCCCCCCCCTCTTAGGAGGATCAATTTGGTGGTGTTTACATCCTTAATCATGAATGTGTTCCTTGTACATGGTGGGCTGTGGGACATTGTCCGCAGGGATAGTGTAACTATGATCTTTTAAACTGCAAGATGTTTATTCATGACTTATTGTCATAATAAAGTACAAATGATTTTACTAATGTGTTTGGAATTTCTGTGCCTTTAAAGTCCAATTGCAACCTTTTCCCCGTTTCTTTCCCTCCAATTTTTGACTAATATAATTACCACAAATTACCCTTCTAATGGAAGTGATCTGGCACCCGGATACACTCCATTCCTTTCTTTTGTTCTATACACCAAGCCACACCTGAAATGAAATGTGAACTGGGACATCAATTGTTTTATCAGTAATAGTTAATATTCCAGGCCTGTGTTTTTATGTGGTTTTACAATATGTCTGTGGCATTTTTTTTATTTTATTTCTACCACTGTTATCATCTGTACAGGATTGAGCAGATTGGTGTAGTCCATCCCTATTAATTCTTAATGTTTAATTTTTAACATTTTTTTTTTACTTTTAATTTTGTTACTGGGCAGCAATAATTCTAAGGTTTACCTATATACCGATCTGTGACTTCTGCCCCTCTCTGCCAATCCCTTCATTGGCTTCCGCTAGCCCAACATATAAGGGAAACATACCCTACCTTCACCTATAAAACTATACTTGAATCACCTCCATCAGATCATCTCCTGCAGCTAAAACCTTTTGTACCACCTCCCCCTCTATTCCTTCTGTATTGAACTGTGTTTTAATTGTACTGCTTTTTATTGTAAAAAACTACAAAAACTGTTGGTGCTATATAAAGCCTGTACAATAATAATACTATATATATATATATATATATACATATATATATATATATATATATGGGACTCCTGACCATCCATAACACTCTGGAACCTCCTTCACCACCCATGGCAGCCACCAACCCAAATCGGAAGGCTCACTGCAAGACACGGATGACAGCTTCAGGCATTGCCTTACTGATGGATTTTTTAACTACTTCATCATTGTGAGTTTTTATTATTTGTGCCTTATTAAAACTACAAGATACTGCATTTAGAAGGTGTCACTCTTTTTCTTTTCCCCTACATTATTCCTATAGAGTTGGCTTACTCTGGGATGGCTGCCACCTAAGCGGTTATATACAGTAGCTACAGACTTTTTGTACGTTTGTTCTCTATATTCACTGGATACGAGCCATTAGTGCGCTGAGAGATTTTCATATTGCTGAGAAGATAACAGTTTCCCCTACTTAGGGATCCAGTTAACCCCTGATCCATCCAAATTGGCAGCAGCTAATTATGAGCCTCTTATTATAAAACTAAATAACAAAATACAACTCTCTCATTGTGAACTAACCTGGGTGGGTAGATTGGCTGCTTTCAAGATGAAAATTCTGCATCAAATTTTATATTTATTCCAGACCCTTCCTATCCCTATTAAACGTGAACACATTCGATCTCTAACCTCATTTCTTAAAGCATTTGTTTAGCAAAATAAAAATAAAGCAAAATAAAAGCGCACGCTGCTCCTATACATAAGTGGGACAGTGGAGTTGGCTTTGTAGATCTCCTTGATTACTATTACACTTCGCTTCTTACACAACTAAAATGCTGGTTTCATCCCTCTCCAAACACATTGTGGGTGACTAAATAATCCTCCTTGTCTAATACCCTGGATTTAAAATCACTCCTCCTAGCTGATTTATGGTCTCCTCTGGATTTACATAAACTCATCCTAACAATCCAGGCCTCCATTAAAGCATGGAGAACTTTTGTACAAAAATCAGTACACTTTATACCAAATCTGCAGACTAAAACTCGGCTAGAACTAGGTATTCTGTGGAAGAGCTGTGAAAAATAACATTCCCAAAACCTTTAATGAATTACTACAACCTTACAATCAGGGTGGACTGAAAACTCATGGTACCCCCAGGCAGTAAGAGATAATGGGACCCCCTGTGCCCCATCTACACTCAAGCCACACATACACAACACCCTACCTACATATTGCAGCTCAGCTGCATAGAAGGGGCATCTAAATATTTACTGCAGCAAAGACTGCATAAATGTTCTCAGCTTCTTTCCGTAGAAGCCACTGGGCACTTCCAGGTTTAAAGACGGATTTCCCTGATGAAGTCACATGACAGTGATGTAAAGCATAGGTCGGAGAGCGGAATATGGTGGCGTCATTTCCGACACGAATGGCCACAGCCATATTGGTACACCCATATCAGCACATGTGATTGATGCCTTGTTTGATCTGTTCCCATGTAAGTGCACATTTGTCTTTACAATAATTTTAATAATTTACAATATTACACAATGGAAGCACTTTTTCTTGTCTCCCTGGGAGTGCTGTGAGCTGGCTTTTTTTTCTGGTCCAACGGACCCCAGGCAGGAGTTCTGTGCACTGACTGATTTCTGTGTCCAAAGGTGAAAGATATATTACCTCCGCTGAACAGTATGGTCCACCAGTGAGGGGGATATCATCCCTACATCACCGTTTTGGATTCCACTTAAAGGGCCCCTGCAGTGAATGTCCTGAAAGCCCTTTGGCCCCTTGAGGTCTGGGCGTGGAGGTGAGAAGGCATTTTAGCCAATGTGGGATTTATTATTCATTTACCTATCCACATTTGGTTTTTTTTGGATGCGTTTTTGCTGGACATTTTTGCACATGGACTTTATGTCACATTTATGCAAATTTTTTAGTCACGTTATTTATTTCTTCATTGTGTTATTGTATTTTACCATTTTCTGTTTTATACTAGTTGCACTTTATATATGTTTGCCACATTTATTTATAGTATTTATATGGTCACTTATTAGTCGTTTAATGTCATATGGCCTTTTGATGCACATTGTGTATGACCCTTTAGTCGCATGGTCATATTTTTTGGCCTCATTGTGCGTTGTTATTGTAATTTTTCTGTAATAAGTGCTTTGTCCACTTTTAATATTTAAGAACTTAATTTTGTATTTTCACATTTTGCTCCAATTGCTCATTAGTCGTATTCATGTTATTTCATTTATGTTATGACAGACTCATATCGTTTTGACCACGGTCACAGTTTATTATCTGTTACACCTTTTGGTCCTCATTTTGGACCTTTATTATTTTACCTTTCCCTTCACTCCCATATTCCTTCCATTTACTGATTACGTTATGGTGTATTATCTATTATCTTCTCATCTCATTATTTGGTTTGGAATGTCTGTGGCATTATTGTGATTAGCGCAACATCAATTTTCTGTTTGTTGTTTTTGCTAGTGGTATAGCCAGGTGTGTGCTGCTGTCCCAATAGCCCCATCTTTTCTAGTAGCGGCGCAAAAAGTTTTTACAGGATTAAAGATGGCTGCCATGTGGGGGAAGTGAAAGAGATAGGGGAGTGAGAGGATGAAAAAGAGAAGGGGTGTGTGTGAGAGAGAGAAGGAGGAATGAGAGTGAGATGAAGGGATGAAAGAGGAGGGGGTGAGAGAGGAGGGGTGTGTTTTAAAGGAAGGAAGGAAGGAATTGAAAGGAGGGGAGGGAGGTAAGAATGAAGGGAGGGGATGGAGGAAGGAATGAATGAAGGACAAGGAGGGATGGAAGGAAAAAATGAAGGGAGGGGATAGAGGAAGGAATGAAGGTAAGAAAGAAAAGGGATAGAGGGAAATAGGGTGAAGGGGGGTGGGGAAGGAAGGGGAGGGGAAGGGAAGGAAGGGGAGGGGAAGGGGAGGGGAATGGAAGGGGAAGGGAAGGAAGGGGAAGGGAAGAGAGGGGAAGGGAAGGGAAGAGAGGGGAACGAAGGGGGAGGGAGGAAGGGGAAGCAAGGACGGAAGGAAGGAAGGGGAGGGGAAGCAAGGATGGAAGGAAGGAAGGGAAGGGGAAGGAAGGGGAGGGGAAGGAAGGAGGGCAAGGAAGGACAGAAGGAAGGAGGGCAAGGAAGGAGGGCAAGGAAGGACAGAAGGAAGGGGAGGAGAGGGGAAGGAAGGAAGGAAGGAAGGAAGGAAGGAAGGAAGGAAAAAATTAAGGAAGGTGAGAAGAAGGAATGAAGGAAGGAAAAAATTAAGGAAGGTGAGAGGAAGGAATGAAGGTAGGGAGGGAGTGAAGGAATGAAGGTAGGGAGGGAGGGAATGAAGGAAGGAAGAAAATGGATGGAGGACGGAATGAAGGAAGGGGAGGGAAGGAAGGAGAGGAGGGAAGGAAGGAGAAGGAGGGATGAAATGGATGAAGGAAAAAGGGGAGGGGAGGTAGGGAAAGTGAAAGGAAGGAAAGAATGAAGGGAGGGGATGGAGGAAGGAAGGAAGGAGAGGGAAGGAAGGGAGGAAGGAGAGGGAAGGAAGGGAGGAAGGAGAGGGAAGGAAGGGAGGAAGGAAGGGAGGAAGGAAGGGAGGAAGGGAGGAAGGAAGGGAGGAAGGAAGGAAGGGAGGAAGGAAGGAAGGGAGGAAGGAAGGAAGGAAGGAAGGAAAGAAGGAGAAGGAAGGAAGAAAAGGGAGGGAATGGATGAAGGGAGAGAAGAAAGGAAGTAAGAAAAGGGAGGGAGGGAGGGAATGGATGGAGGAAGGAAGGAATGAAGGAGAGGGCAGGAAGGAAGGAAGGAATGAAGGAAGGGAGAAAATGAAAGGAGGGGAGGGAGGAAAGAATGAAGGGAGGGGATGGAGTAAGACAGAAAAGGGAGGGAGGAAGGAAGGATGAAATGGAGGAAAGAAGGAAGGAATGGAGGGAGGAAGGAAGGAATGGATGGAAGAAGGGTTGAAGGAAGGAAGGAATGGAGGAAGGGTTGAAGGAAGGAATGGATGGAGGAAGGGTTGAAGGAAGGAATGGATGGAGGAAGGGTTTAAGAAAGTGAGGGAGGGGGGGAGAGAGAGAGAGAGAGAGGGATAGAGGGAGAGAGAGAGAGAGAGAGAGAGAGGGATAGAGGGAGAGAGCTGACCTGGTGCATTAAGAAGCATCACAGAGCTGCCGGCTGATCTGGACAGGGGATGCAGAGCAGATCCTCTCTCCTCTGCGCTGAAGTTGTTGTGGAGGATGGGGGAATGGACTGGACACTGTCAGAGAAGACGAGGCAACAGAGACCTGCGAGGGGGGTTTTGAGGAACACGGGGGGGGGCAGAAGGTAAATCCGATGCACAGTCAGAGAGGATCGGTGTAGGAGAGGGACATTGACAGCACCTATCCCTCTGCATGGATTTAATTGAGACAGCTGGAAGCCTCCCCCTCCTGCAGCTTTCAGCTGCTTCATTGAAATCCATGCAGGGAGATTGGTGCCGTCACTGTCCCTCCACTGCACTGATCACCTCTGACTTTGTTTCTGATACATATCATCCATGGGAGGCAGGGTGTGTGCAGGGTGTGTGTGGTGAACACCCCACACTCATGGATGATATGCCTCTCACCTTCCCACTGACCACCGGCTCCATCACCAGCACAGTGTCCAAACCTGTCACCCGACTCTCTCTGCCACCACGTGAAGTGATAGGTGAGCTACTTCTGGGTCGGGATCTGAGAGACTGTCTCCTGCTCTGCTCCCCACACTTTCACTGGACAGTGATCCGCTTAAGGGCCCCCTACTGACCCCAGGCCCTTATGCAATGCCCGAATGGTCAGTCTGCCACTGCTTGCAATAAACCTTCTTCTGAATTATTTTCACACGTGCGCATTACCCATTTCTTAAAAACCAACCCTAAACCTTGATTTATATGCGCCCACAAGCCTGGCAGTTCTACACAATCTTATTCCACCACACCAAAGGTACCTCCCTATTTTACTCTCTCCTCCAACATAAAGAGGTATTTCTTAAAACTTCACCAGTGCTAAAATGGAAATCTGATTTAAAATCTATTTTATCAGTCGACCAGTGGAAGAGAGCATTATGCTATTCCTACACTATAACACATTGTATTAATCATTGAGAATTATCCCAAAAAATACCACTAGATAATATCTTACCCCTTATAGACTTGCCAAATTTTCCCCCAAACACTCCTCTCTATGCTGTAGAGGTTGTGGACAGGTGGGAAACATCCTTCATATTTTATGGGCCTGTAAACATTTGACTGGGTTTTGACGCCAAACGTTTCAAATAATATCCAGCCTGACTGACATACTATCTCCTCCTGACCCAGTATTAGCATTACTCAACTTGGCCATTGAGAAATGTCTTATTCCTTATTGTACTCATATACTAAATATCTTGCTAGTGGCCAAATCACTAATTACCAAAATGTGGTGAAAAAATATAGCACCCTGTATATCAGAACTCATAGCCATGATTAATCTTAATTACACTTACAAAAGAATGCTTGATCTCAGAACCAAAATTTGAACAAACATGTAAGTATTGGATTTCAGATATACCCATTTGAAATTGGTTGATATGTACCTATGAATGTTGCCTATTGTTTATTACTTTTCAGGAATGTCATGTTTGTTTTCTTTTTTTTCATTTTCTTCTTTTATCAGACAATTTACTGAACCTATTTGAATTAAGTTGTGTAATACTGTTGTTATACATTTCCTACAATCACTTACAAATTACTCTATATACATTGTAAGTCCGATCGCTGTATGTTTATTTCTCTTAAAATTCAATAAAAATTTGATTGTTGAAAAAAAAAAGTTCCAACTATGCCCGCCCTCTCCTTCCAGCTGTACTATTTGTTCCAACAACAGAAAGTGGACAGGTGGATGATTTAAAGTTCCATCTTCTCCATGCAGTGCTTTTCATTGTGAGGATAGATAGTACAGCTTTTATAAAGCAGGGGGGTGGGACAAAGGTACTACCTCACCTTTATTATCAAATCACAGGCTGAGGCAGGTAGGTGGCCTAGCTATATTGTAAATTGCAACAGGACAAAGTCACAAAGCTAGCTATGCTGTCAGTCAGGGCTGTGTAAATTTCAGGACTGGATGAACACTCATATAATCCTTTGACAGGTAGAACAACTTCCAAATATCTATAGCGATTTGCCTGCAGGTCAGTTTTCTACACTGCTTGTAACTATGACTTACATGTGTCAGTTTTTTTTAGAAGATTTGCTGAACATCTAAACAGACTCCACAAAACATTTAGTATCATAACATTTTAAAGTTTCTTATCACCTTTAAGGTACAAATATGATTACCATAACTCCAAAAGAAAAGAGTAAATCTTCAACCAATATTTTGAATGTATGTTCACTTTAATTATCCAACCATATGGAAAATAAAATCAAATTCCTCTTTACTTTGAATACCCAAACATGTGCAGATGAAATAAGTAAACAAGAATTTGCTTTTCACATGGTTAGATAACTGGAAAAAAAATAATTACATTTCACTTGCATTGAACTGTAAAAAAAAATACATGGTATTTATTCAAAATAGTAAGCATCACAGTGGCAGCAAAAATTATTTTTCAACATACATGAAAATTATTTGCAAATTAACTTTTACCAGTTAAAAAAAATGTTTAATAGGTGGGACAATTAGAATGTGATATTTTAATATCTACTATTGTTTAAAATAACTTCAAACAAGCAACTAAACACCATAAAATCTTAGTAATATAAAACAATTGCAAAATATAAGTTGTTACAATAAATTGGCTTATGGTCATTTTGCTAAAAAAAAGGTTAAGAAACTTTTTGTTGAACTTTCAGAAAGAGTGACTCATATATAGCCTGGTCAGAACATAATAAGGAATACAAAATGCAAACATATTTTCTAAGAAATTGAAAGATACTTTTTTTTTTCAAACTCTAACTGCAATGGGAATATCAAATCTTCACAGCAAATTTAAACTGATAATTGCATTCATTAAAATGAAACAAAGAATTCTTTTGAGAATAAGTGTTTAGTTATATATTGTCTCTACAACCAATTATTGGTCTTCTTTGGCTTGGCTTCAGTAAACAGTGCAGCCTGGAAACTTCAGTATGATTCAGACTGGAAACATCATTCTGTAATTGTTTTGCACAATGAAATACAGTAATTAGGATTTGAACTGAAAATATTTTCTTTGCATTAATATATTTTTATATGTTACCAGAGCTTGCTTCATAGGACTAAATGACTTACAAAAATATGCTTGATAGGATGGTTGTAAAAATGTAAGCCTTTTAATTTAGAAATATATACAGTACTGTATACTATATATGTTTAAGTTGTTCTACTTATCAAAAATGCACTTAATTGCCAGATACAAAATATATGCTTTGAATTTTGCCATAAATTCATAAATGACAAATACATTCCACAGTTATGTTCTTAAACATTAAGTTTTGTGTTGATCCAATATTGTACGTCTTTATTTTATCACACAGCAAACACACTATGTTTTGTTTAACTTGATAAATGTCAAAATTTTGCTTTGGTAAGTTGGCCGTAAGGTTCTTCCAGTAGCAAAGTATGTCCACGAATATTGTGTGGGAGAATTCAAATCAAACATTTGTAGGATACTTTATTCTACTGGGACTCTCTAATGTTTTGGATCTTCAGGTTTTCTTTTTCTTGCTGCTTCTGATGCTGTACATGGTGACATTATCAGGAAATATTCTGTTAATCCTCATGGTGAGACTTAATCCTCGCCTTCAGACGCCTATGTACTTTTTCCTGACCAACCTTGCCGTCATTGACATTTGCTTTTCCTCAACTGTGGTGCCCAAAATTTTGGTAAACACTATATCTCAAGACAGAAGCATTTCGTTCTTTGGATGTGCAACCCAGCTGTACTTTCATTTAGCTCTAGGGGGAACAGAATGTTTAATATTGGCTGCTATGGCTTTTGACAGGTACATTGCCATCTGTAAACCATTACAATACAACATGATCATGAACCACAAACTGTGCCTTTGTCTGGCTGCTGGATCTTGGACTTTGAGCTTCCTTATTTCTGTACTTCTTGCAGTGGTCACTTTTGATTTGCCCTACTGTAAAGCTAACCAAATTAATCATTTTTTCTGTGAGATGCCCCCTATGCTTCATCTGTCCTGTGCTGATATTTGGTTTAGTGTGGTTGTAGAGTGCACTTCAGTTGTATTAGTTGTTGCAGGCTCTTTTTTACTCATTCTTATATCTTATCTCTTCATTGCCATGACTATCTTAAATATACGTTCCACCAAACAACGGCAAAAAGCTTTCTCTACGTGTGCTTCTCACCTTTCTGTGGTCTTCCTGTTCTATGGAACAGCACTCTTTATGCACTTACGCCCACCTTCCAGTTACTTCCCAGAACAGGATAAAATTGTGTCTGTCTTCTATACAGTGGTGACACCAGCGATGAATCCTATCATCTACAGTATACGAAATAAGGAAATCAAAGCTGCTATAAAAAAATCAATGGCTGTCATAGGTTGTCATTAATTTTTTTTTCCTTGTAAAAAGTAAACTCTGTGGGTTTGACTTACTAAAGGCAAATATCTTGTTTATTTTGCAAGGTAAATTGTCCCAGAGCTTAGTAAATATGGGGAAGCTCTGTTGACTATCGTCCAATCATGTGCAAGACTAAATGCTTTTTTTTTGTTTTCCTTGCATGTCATTAGGTATTCTTTGCAAAGTGAAATTTCACCACATTAACTAACCTAGTGAATGAAGTGGAGCTCTGATGACCTCTACCATCCAATCATGTGGAAGCAAAAATACAGGTTATTAATTTTCTGTTTAACCGCTTGCACTCCAGAGGATTTACCCTCCCCCCCCTTCCTGACCAGACCATTTTTTGCTGTTTGGCACTGCCCTATTTCAACTGGTAACTGCGTGGTCGTGCAATGCTGTACCCAAAACGAAATGTATGTATTTTTCACACAAATAGAGCTTTCTTTTGGTAGTATTTGATCACCTCTGGGTTTTTTTTATTTTTTGAGCTATAAACAAACAGACCAAAAATTTTGAAAAAAAAAACAAAAAACAGTATTTTCTCATTTCTGTTATAAAAAATGTCCAATAAACTCAAATTTCATCATAAATTTAGGCCAAAATGTATTTTACTATATGTCTTTGGTAAAAAAAAAATCCTAATAAATGTATAATAATTGGTTTGTGTGAAAGTTATAGCGTCTACAAACTATAGTATAGATACTGGAATTTTTGCCATTTCGTGCTATACGGCACTAAGCTAGTTTAATTGACAATTGCGTGGCCATGCAATGCTGTACATAAATTAAATTTATTTCATTTTTTAACACAAACAGAGCTTTCTTTTGGTGCTATTTGATCACCACTGGGTTTTATATTTTTTGCACTATAAACAGAAAAAGACCGAACATTTTGAAAAAAACAACATTTTCTCATTTCTGTCATAAAAAATATCCAATAAACTCAAATTTTGGTCAAGATGTATTTTGCTACATCTCTTTGGTAAAAAATCCCAATAACTGTATATTAATTGGTTTGTGTGAAATGTATAGCGTCTACAAACTATGGTATGGATACTGGAATTTACACAGCTTTTACTTTCTGACTGCCTAACACATTGTGTGAGGTGCTAAAATGCCAGGGCAGTACAAACAACCCCAAATTACCCCGTTTTGGAAAGTAGACACCCTAAGCTATCTGCTGAGAGACATGTTGAGTCCATGGAAGATTTATTTTTTTCCCACATGTTTTTGGAAAATTAATTTTTTTTTTTTTTTACACAAAGTTTTCCTTTAAATGGTATATTGCTCACACATGCCATGGGTATATTTGGAATTATACCTTACTACTGAGTATGAGGATACCACGTGTGAGACTTTTTGGGAGCCTAGCCACATACAGGAGCCTGAAATCTAATGAACCCCCTTTGAAAGCCTGATTGTGCAAAGATTCCTCATTTCACGTCCTCACTACCTGTCAGTTTCAGAGGCTCTGAAATTCCAGGATAAAACAATCCCTCCACAAATGACCCCTTTTTGAAAAGTAAACACCCCAGACTATTTGCTGAGAGGCATGTTGAGTCAATGGAATACTATATTTTTTTACCACAAGTTTTTGGAAAATGACAAAAAAAAATTTTTTCACACAAAGTTGTCACTTAAGTATATATGGAATTACACCCCAAAATGCATTCTGCTACTTCTACTGAGTATGGAAATACCACATGTGTGAGACTGAAGCCTGACGGTGCGTAACTTCCTAATTTCACTTCCTCACTACCTATCACAGTTTTGGAGGCTCTGAAATGCCAGGATAGCATCCCCCAAATGACCCCTTTTTGGAAAGTAAACACCCCAAACTATTTGCTGAGAAACATGTTGAGTCAACGGGATACTATATTTTTTGCCACAAGTTTTTGGAAAATGACAATTTTTTTTTTTTTTACACAAAGTTGTCACTTAATTATATGTGGAATTACACCCCAAAACACATTCTGCTACTTCTACCGAGTATGGGAATACCACATTTGTGAGACTGAAGCCTGAAGGTGTGTAACTTCCTCATTTCACTTCCTCACTACCTATCACAGTTTTGGAGGCTCTAAAATGCCAGAACAGCACCCCCTCCCCCCCAAATGACCCCTTTTTGGAAAGTAGACACCCCAAGGAATTTAATCTGAGGCATGGCGAGTATTTTTCAGATCTCTTTTCTTACAAGGTTTTGAAAAAGAAAAAAGGAAAACAAAAAATATGTTTTCGATTTCTTTCTTCATTTTGCAAAAATGTGTGACAACAAACAAGATCTGCAAAATAAATAATCCAACAGGACTTCACACACTTATATAAATGCTGAGATTTAGACCCTATCAGAATAAAGAGATCGGTGCTGCAGCTGAATGGCATTTCTGCAAAGAAAACAGCAATAGTTAACAATAAAACAATTACTCAAAAAACATTAACAATAAAAAAGTAACTCAATAAAATATCATCTAACAGCACTGCACACACTTATATATATTCTGAGAGCAAGACCCCTGTTGCTATCAGAATAAACAGATCAATGGTGCAGCTGAAAGGCATTCCTACAAAGAAAACAGCAATGGTTAACAATAAAACTGTGAGATGGGGAAACAGCTCTCATTGTTTGAACACTGTTTGTGTGGAAGCAAATTAATGTTTTGACTGACATTCTGCGGTTTAACCACAAGATGTCACTGTTTTTCTAACACAGCCTCAGACTGCATAGATATTTGTATATTCATGAAGAGGTGGGGTTTTGCACGCAGAGTTGGGGAGAACAAGAAGGAGAGAGAGAAGCCATGTTTTGGAGCATGGTGAATAAGGGGCCGTGTGAGCTGAGAATCTGATGACATCCAGGTGTGAAAGCATCCCTCAGTAACCAGAGCTGCAGCTGAGTGAAGCTGATGAGATTGCTGCCAGGAATACTGATGAGATTGCTGCCAGGAATGCTGATGAGATTGCTGCCAGGAAGGCTGATGAGAGCAGAGGAACTAAGCAACATATACGGCGAGACCGCATGCTTGTTGGAGAGACATTTTTTTCTGTTCGGAGTCACCAGCGGATGCAAAGCAGACCCGGGTCGGTAAGATCGTGCACACACCTTATTTCAGTGTTGGTGCCTTGAGACTGAGTCCAGGCCTATAGTTAGTTAGGGCCTCTGTTTGTGTCAGGCCACAAGTGTTGTTACTGATTATTGGAAGGACTCCACAACTTAAAGTGACATTTCACATTGGAGAGCTGATAAAATCCTACAAACTCAAGCCAGACTGGCGTTTTGCTCAGAAGGAATACTCAGGCACGTGCTACAGGACCAGTTATGGGAGAGGGAATACTGTAGATTTGTGTAAGATTGTAAGCTGTTGTGCTGCACCGAGGCTAGCCCATACCGTACACCCATACACTGATTCCTGCTCTTTTAGGGTAATAACAGGTAAGGTGTGGCAGCTTATTTGTGCCCGCCAGTAGGTAAATTACTTCACTTTCTACCTTCATCCATCAGAAGGCACCGTGCTGTGCAGCAGAAGGGTCTCAGCCTTTGGGCTGGGTGTATGTAAATTTATTGTATGTTTCCAGCATTTGTGGTTGTGTTTATTTGCCACATCTAAGTAAAATTCTGTTGTGGCCAAAGCTGGTGTTGGGGTTGCTTTCCTCGTTCGTGACTTCACTGTATCCTGGGGAGCCCACCCCAGTAAATGGCTTACAACTCAGTAACTCAAAAAACATTAACAATAAAAAAGTAACTCAATAATATGACAACTAATTTTGTTTTTTTTAATTTTTTTTTACTTTTTTAAACTTTTTTTTCCTAACTTTTTTCCAGATGGTAGAGTCTCTCAAAATGCGATAGCCAGTTTCCTGACTACCTAACATCCCTCAAGACCCTGTGTATACATGTGCCCTAGACTGTGTCATGCTGTACCCTATACCAATACTCCACTAGTGTATGGTAGTGATGGAAGCAGTCCTTGGGGTAGAGACCAGGTTGGCCAGGACAGGAGGGACAAAAAAAAAAAAAACGGGTGTCATGACTAACTCCATGTCTGCTACAGACGCATTTTTTTGGGTGTTTTTTGGGATGGGTACCAGGAATGGCATCGGGAAAATGCCTCTCATGCAGCCAGCTAACTGCATCTGGGTTGGAGGTTTGGATCACAGCACCTTCTGGATACATAAGGGCTGTGATGATCTCTTCCTGGAATTTTAGGCAGGATCCACTTCATCCAGTTGTTTTGTAAAGCACAAAAGAGATATATAGAGTTAATTGAAATAAATAAACAGACACTTTTTTGTATCAGCAGCTGGCTTTTTGGGAAACTATGGCTTCATCATTTGGTCATTGAAGCCCACCCCTCCCATGTTGAGGTTATAGTCATGGACACAGAGGGTCTTAACAACAACAGCTGCCGTGAAAATTTGGATGGTCGTGTCTGCTTGAAAGGAAGACAGGACGAAAACATTCTGTTTGTCCTTACATTTCACTGCAAGCAATTGATTATGTTTCAGTCAGGCTTTTTCCCACTTTATATTTACAAGCAATTGGGGGAAGCCCTGGCAATTAGGTGGCATGGTGTCACATGCACCAATTCCAAGATTGTACAAATGTCTACATAGTGGCAGTCTTGTATAAAAATTGTTCACATATAAGTGTACCCCATATGGAAAAAGGGTGACACCAAGTCCCAAACTATCTTGCCACTGCTCCTCATGTAGTCTTGGCATCCGGGAGGCTCCACGTGACTATCTTTTGCCTCATAAATCTGAAAATTACATGTATAGCCTGTTGCCCTCTAACGGGTCTTATACATTTTGACCCCATATCTGGCATGCTTGCTGGGGAGAAATTTTTGGAGGAGAAAACTAATGAGGGACTCATCAACACAGATGTTTTGCTGGGGAGAATACATATCTGCAAATTTTTATTTAAGGTGATTTAAGAGGGGACGCATTTTGTGAAGAACACAGACATATGATGAATCAGGTCTGTGGACCAATACAACCGCACTTCATTAGTTTAAGTAATGCCCATGTTGAGGGTTACGCCTAAAAAAAAACTTTACGTTCGGAAACTGTAATAGGTTTCATGAAAATGGTCTGGCAAGGTTTGAATTCAGGTTGGCTGCAATAAATTGTTGTGCAAATAAATTGCTTTGACCCACAATTAATTCATACAGATCTTCCATGAAAAACAGCTCCAAAAAATCAAGGGGAGTAATTAAATTTGCTGTTTCCACCTGAATTCTGGGTTGGGCAATGAATGGGGGAAGTATGGGTGCTGCAGAATTTGTGGGCTGCCAAGCAGGATTTGCAAGCATATCCAGAAGGACACTATGGGCTCTATAGGCCTGTGTGCAAATTCTTGGTGGGTGAGGGACACCACTTGTGCTCACCACCGTACCAGCTTGTATTGCACTTAAGGGACTCGCCACGTCACCAAGTGATACTGCAGTGCTGGTATGTAAAAAAAACAGGATTTACTAGGCTGCTGGTGCTTGCCAGTTCACCAAAAAGGTAGAGTGGCACTAGTACTGGCACTCTGCTGCATATGAAAATCATCATGCAATTCTAACATCTCAGCAACCAGGGAACGGGGACAGGTATGCTTGACCTTAGCAGGGACCTCTACTCCATCTGAGCTATGTGTCAGGGTGCCACTGCTGTTATAATATGTTGTATTCTAAGCCTGATTCTGTCAGTGAGGCTTCCTCTTCACTCTCATCTGACACGGTCAAATTCCTGTAGGCCTATTCACTAGAGTGCCTTTCTTTGCACATTTTGGCCACTAAATTTATAGGTGTGACTAATGGAAAAAAGAGCACCTGGCTGTCAAGGACTGCTTGAACCGCTACAAAAAAATATACCTACAAGTCGTAGCAGAGATCAGGCCTGATTCTGCAAACACTGCAGTTTTGTGTGCAATGTATCATGTGACAGTGATTTACTGACACTGCACTTGCTGGAGGAGAAGAGGGGAGTTAAGCATATGAGCTAAATGCAGGTGTCGGGGCTGATCCTGCTAACACTGTTTTTGGGAAAACGTTATTATTGTGAAAGCTGCTATAGTTCTGATCTGATCAAATATATTGATCCGTTCAGACACTGTACTAGCAATCCAGGTTTCCTTGTACTTACTACAAAGGGAAGACTTCTGTGCAAAAAAAGTATCCACTCTTTTTGGGGTTCATTGAAGGTAAATTGCAGGTCTTTCTCTCACTTTGCCAATAAAGGTGGGTCTGCAGTAACAGGAAGGTCCAACAGGGTTTTGTAAGAAGTAGAGGGGACCCTCACTTAATCAGGGCTCCTCACATGAGTGGATCTTCAAGGGTAAGGAAAAGGGGGGGGGGGCTCAGGCTTGAGTAAGGAGCTAAAGAAATGCAAAAGCCGAATAACTCCCCATTAATCCAGGGCAAGAAGTGCTCTGCTGGATATCATGGTCTTATTGGGTACCCAGCGTGATGGCCACAGGAAATGAGAGGCCTGTAAAAGCTCCTTTGGGGCCTGCAGTAGAAAATCAGATCTGTAAAGCCCGGTGTGAACCCCAGGTGTCCAACAATCAGTGTAGTGTAGAAGGAAAGCTAGACAATGAGGAGAGAGGAAAAAACTGTCCATTTCCACAAGAGTGGTGCAAATCAGCAAATGGGTAGCCAAGTGGGTAATGTGAGATTTTCCTACCCAGTGCAGGCTGGCCATCGGAGCCTGAGCACCTTCTGTTCCAATGCCACCCAAAGTTTCAAATCTTTATGGCAAAACCAGACAACTACTCTGAACATATGTGCCACCATGTAGTGCAGTGCATGGCCAGGAAAGTCTATTCCACCCCTGGGTTTTGGCCTTAACAGCAGCTCTCTGCCAAGACGTGGGTGTTTACCCAGCCAGATGAACTTTATAAATGCTGAAAGTACTGCATGGAAAAAGGTCTAGGGCATTTTAACTGGCAATGTTTGTAACAAATACAGAAGTTTGAGCATCGCATTCAACCTTATGTATGTTACAGCTGCCAAACCAAGAAAGGGAAAGGGAGTCCCATTTCTTGAGGTCAGAAGTGAGCATTGCCAGAAGTGGCTGAAAATTTAAGGGGAGAATGTTGTTTCAATTTGCATAAATTCTAGTTCCCAAATATTGGATTGAGTGTGAGGTCTATCTGAACTGGAAAAATGGGGGAAAAGGCCTGCTATCGTAGAGTCCAGTAGAGAAACGTTTAGTGCCTCCAATTTTTTGTAGGTTAACCTTAATCTTAGATAGAGATCCATACCGTTTTAGTTCCTGCAGCAATGAAGGCAAAGAGGTCAGGAGTTCAGCTATAAAAAATAAAAAGGTCATCAGCATAAGCCGACACTTTGTGTTGATACTTGCTTATCTGAATACCTCTAATGCTTGGATTACCTCCTATGTGGTGAAGGAAAGGCTCTAGAGAGAGAAGGTATAGCAAGGGTTACCACCCCCTTCTCCCCCAGCAAGTGCAGTGTCAGTAGGTCACTGTCACTTGATACATTGCACACAAAACCTCAGTGTTCACAGAATCAGGCCTGATCTCTGTTGGCACTTGCCAGTAAATTTTTTGTAGTGGTTCAAGCAGTCCCTGACAGCCAGGTGCTCTTTTTCTCATGAGTCGCACTAGGTACCTATAAATTTAGTGGCCAGAATGTCCAACGAAAGGTATACTAGTGAAGAGGTCTACAGGATTCTGAGCATGTCAGATGAGAGCAAGGGGAAGACTCACTGACAGAATCCAGCTCAGAATGCAAACCTGTAGACAGCAGCGGCACCTTGACAGATAGCTCATACGATGGAGTAGAGGAGTCCCTGTTAAGGTCAAGCATACCTGTATCCATTCCCAGGTTGCTGAGATATTAGAATTGCATGATGAATCTCATATGCAGCAGAGTGAAAGTACTAGTGCCGCTCTACCTTTTGGTTAACTAATGAGCATCAGCAGCCTAGTACATCCTGGTATTTCACAAAACAGCACCGCAGTATCACTTGCTGACGTGGTGAGTTCCATAAGTGTAGTACAAGCTGGTGTGGTGGTGAGCACAAGTAGTGTCCCACAGCCCCTAGTGTCCTTCCGGATGTGCTTGCATATCCCGATTGTCAGCCCACAAATTCTGCAGCACCCGTATTTCCCTCATTCACTGCCCGACCCAGAATTCAGGTGGATTGAGAGAACAGCACTCGGTGGATTGGGAGAGCAGGCACACGGTGGATTGAGAGAGATGGCACACGGTGGATGGCAGAGCAAGCTCACGCTGGATAGCAGAGAGTGGGCTCATGCTTGATTGAGAGAGCGGGCTCATGCTGGATGACAGAGCGGGCTCACACTGAATGGCAAAGAGGGGGCTTATGGTGGATTGAGAGAGGGGGCTCACGGTGGACTGAGAGAGCGTGCTCAAACTGGATGACTGAGAGCAGGCACAAGATGGACAGAGAGTGGGCACAAAGTGGATTGAGAGAGCGGGCACACGGTGGATTGAGAAAGTGGGTTCATACTGGATGACAGAGTGCAGGCTCACGGTGGACTGAGAGAGCGGACACGCGCTGGACGGCAGAGAGCGGGCTCACATTAGATGACAGAGAGCAGGATCATGGTGGACTGAGAGAGCGGGCACACAATGGATGACTGAGAGCAGGCACACAGTGGACTGAGAGAGCGGGCTCACACTGGATGGCAGAGAGTGGGTGTCAGGAATGGACTGGCCAGCAATAGTGGGACTCACCTGCCTTATGAGCTGCAGTACCAGGGCTGGCCAGCGGATGCTCCCAGCAATCAGAGACTCAACCTTGCAGCCAGTCAAACACCTGGAACTGATTATACTGGTATTTAAGGGATGGCCAGACCTGCAGACTCTGCCTTGGTGTGTGTTTTTCCTGGGCCCTGTATCCTGATCCTGCATCCTGTTCCTGTCTTGTTGCTGACCCTGCCTGATCTGACCTCTGCTGACTTCTCCTGCTCTGACCCCGGCTCGTTCCTGACCATCCCTCTGCCTGACCCTCTGTACTACGCTGCCTGCTACCTGCTGAACCTGGCTTGTGACCCCGACCATTCTCCGCTTGCTCCCCCTGTACCTACCTGCCCGATTGATATTGACCCGGCCTGCCTGACGACGCTTGCACTGTATGTACTGTTATCTGTGGGTAGTTTGGTTTGGTTCGTTTGCACTGTGTTATGTTTTAGTATTGCACTGCGTTTATGTTTGTATTGTTAGTGTCAATAAATTATATTGTTTATAACCTATCTGAAGTCTGCGTTTCCCTGCGTCAGCCATGCACCTCTGGTCATACCCGGGAGCCCTGACATTACACCAAGGCCAATCCTGACCAGAAGTGGCTGCACAGGGAAGCCATCTTGGTTTGTTGATGGGAAGGATGGATCTTGATGAGGTTGTGTATTTATATCTGCTAGTGTTTGATGACAGAGAGTATGCTTATCAAACTCTGAAGGAGTATCCCCGGGATGAACTGCTAGAATGTATACGGCTCGCTCATGTTCTAGTAGATCAGGGCACAGAATTCTCTGAGGTGCAGCCATTGATTCAGATTTGTACGGAGTTGGTTTCATCTGGTACCCCCGAATGCAGGGATGAATTTTTGCCGCCATTTAGTGCCGACCAGGTAGAGTCCCTGGTATGGTTATTAGAGGATGATGTGGATTGCTTCTTGGAGCATTATGCTGCATGTTCACCACAGGTACTAAGAGATTGTATAAACGCAGTGCAGTCTTTGGTCAGACAGGCTTTGTGTAAGCTCAGCTTTGTTCAACCCATACTGCAGACATGGACAGATTTGTTGCACCCAGCCTCAGTCAGCCTACAAAAACCCAGTCCTGCTTCTAATCTATTTCCTCAAAGCTCTATTCCTGCATTCCCAACAGCTCCTCCTGCCCTGCTATCTACCGCATGTCAGTACCCTGTTCCCACTCGCTGCACCTATCCTGCCTTTAACCCTGTAAAAAAGCTCTCTGTAGCAACTGCTCCCTCCTCTGTTCCATCCTCCAGCTCTTCTCTGTCTCCAGCTGCTCCATTCATTTGCAGACCTGCGTTTACTTGCAGTGCTCCAGTAGTTAAAACCAGAAAAAAGCGAAAATTCTTTCCAACCAATACCATCCTGCCAGTATCCAAACCGGAGAACCTGCCTTCCGTGGTTCAGCCGGGTGCCTCGGCACCCGCACTTCAGCCTGATGCCTGTACCCAGCCTAATGCCTGTACCCAGCCTGATGCCTGTACCCAGCCTGATGCCTCTCTTCGGCCTGATGCCTCTCTTCGGCCTGATGCCTCTCTTCAGCCGGATGCCTCTACTGAGCCTGATGCCTCTACTCAGCCTGATGCCTCTACTCAGCCTGATGCCTCCACTCAGCCTGATGCCTCTACCCATCATGATGAACTGATCCAGCCTGATGATCCTATTAGGCCAGTTGACTCGATGCCCGCTGCTGATCCAGATGATCCGGTACCTGATCCGGTGCCCGCTGTCGTGCCAATTGACTCTGAGCCCGCTGTCGTACCTGGTGACTCGGTGCTCACTGCCTTGCCAGATGACGCGGTGCCCGCTGGCGAGCCAAATGACCTGATGCCTGGTGACCCAGTGCCCGCTGTCATACATGGTGACCCGATGCCCGCTGTCGAGCCAGACAATCCGGTACCTGATGACCCGGTGCCCGCTGTCGTGCCAATTGACTCAGAGCCCACTGTCGTGCCTGGTGACTTGGTGCCCACTGTCTTGCCAGATGACGCAGTGCCCGCTGTTGAGCCAAATGACCTGATGCCTGGTGACCCGATGCCCGCTGTCCAGCCAGACAATCCAATGTCTGACCCAGTGCCCGCGGTCATACCAGTTGACTCGGAGCCCACTGCCTTGCTAGATGACGCGGTGCTCGCTGTCGAGCCAAATGACCTGATGCCTGGTGACCCGATGCCCGCTGTCCAGCCAGACGATCCAATGTCTGACCCAGTGCCAGCGGTCATGCCAGTTGACTCGGAGCCCACTGTCGTGCCTGGTGACTGGGCGCCCGCCGCTCCGCCTGGGGGCCCGAGACCTGTCGCTCCGCCTGGGGGCCTGAGACCTGTTGCTTCGCCTGGGGGTCCGGCGCCCGCCGCTCCGCCTGGGGGCCCGAGACCTGTCGCTCCGCCTGGGGGTCCGGCGCCCGTCGCCCCGCCTGGGGGCCCGATGCCCGTCGCCCCTCCTGGGGACCCGATGCCTGTCGCCCCTCCTGGGGGCCCGGCGCCTGCCTCTCCGCCTGGGGGCCCGATGCCTGTCGCCCCGCCTGGGGGCCCGATGCCTGTCGCCCCGCCTGGGGGCCCGATGCCTGTCGCCCCACCTGGGGGCCCGGTGCCTGCTGCTCCGCCTGGTGGCCCGGTGCCTGCTGCTCCGCCTGGTGGCCCGGTGCCTGCTGCTCCGCCTGGTGGCCTGCTGCTTCGCCTGGTAATCCGATGTGCCTCTGCCCGGAGTCCAGCCCGATGTGCCTCTGCCCGGAGTCCAGCCCGATGTGCCTCTGCCTGGAGTCCAGCCCGATGTGCCTCTGCCCGGAGTCCAGCCCGATGTGCCTCTGCCCGGAGTCCAGCCTGATGTGCCTCTGCCCGGAGTCCAGCCCGATGTGCCTCTGCCCGGTGTGCCTCTGCCCGGTGTGCCGCTGCCCGGAGTCCTGCCCGGTGTGCCGCTGCCTGGAGTCCTGCCCGGTGTGCCAGTCTTTGATATCCCGCCAGTTACCAGACCCGGGCGGTGGAACATTTTGCCCAGCTAGGACTGTTTGGAGCGTCCTGAGGCCGCTCCTTGAGGGGGGGGTACTGTCAGGAATGGACTGGCCAGCAATGGTGGGACTCACCTGCCTTATGAGCTGCAGTACCAGGGCTGGCCAGCGGGTGCTCCCAGCAATCAGAGACTCAACCTTGCAGCCAGTCAAACACCTGGAACTGATTATACTGGTGTATTTAAGGGATGGCCAGACCTGCAGACTCTGCCTTGGTGTGTGTTTTTCCTGGGCCCTGTATCCTGTTCCTGTCTTGTTGCTGACCCTGCCTGATCTGACCTCTGCTGACTTCTCCTGCTCTGACCCCGGCTCGTTCCTGACCATCCCTCTGCCTGACCCTCTGTACCACGCTGCCTGCTACCTGCTGAACCTAGCTTGTGACCCCGACCATTCTCCGCTTGCTCCCCCTGTACCTACCTGCCCGATTGATATTGACCCGGCCTGCCTGACGACGCTTGCACTGTATGTACTGGTATCTGTGGGTGGTTTGGTTCGTTTGCACTATGTTATGTTTTAGTATTGCACTGCGTTTATGTTTGTATTGTTAGTGTCAATAAATTATATTGTTTATAACCTATCTGAAGTCTGCGTTTCCCTGCGTCAGCCACACACCTCTGGTCATACCCGGGAGCCCTGACAGTGGGCTCACACTGGATGGCAGAGAGCGGGCTCACACTGGATGGCAGAGAGCGGGCTCACACTGAATGGCAAAGAGGGGGCTTATGGTGGATTGAGAGAGGGGGCTCACGGTGGACTGAGAGAGTGTGCACAAACTGGATGACTGAGAGCAGGCACAAGATGGACAGAGAGCAGGCACATGGTGGATTGAGAGAGCGGGCACACGGTGGATTGAGAAAGCGGGTTCATACTGGATGACAGAGGGTGGGCTCAAACTGGATGACTGAGAGCGAGCACATGGTGGACTGAGAGTGGGCACATGGTGGATTGAGAAAGGGCACATGGTGGACGGACTGAGAGCGGGCACATGGTGGACTGAGTGGGCACACACTGGATGTCAGAGAGCGGGCTCACACTGGATGGCAGAGAGCGGGTTCATGCTGCATTGAGAGAGCGGGCTCACAATGGATGACAGAGAGTGGGCACACAGTGGTTTAAGAGAGCAGGCTTAAACTGGATGATTGAGAATGCGTGCACATGGTGGACTGAGAGAGCGGGCACACGATGGATTGAGACTGAGGGTACACGATGGATGACAGAGAGCGGGCACAAGGTGGATTGAGAGAGCAGGCTCAAACTGGATGACTGAGAGCAGGCACACGTTGGACTGAGAGAGAGCGGGCACACGATGGATTGAGAGTGCAGGCACATGGACTGAGAGAGCGGGAAAACGGTGGATTGAGAGAGCAGGCTCAAACTGGATGACTGAGAGCGAGCACACATTGGACTGAGAGAGCGAGCACACGATGGATTGTGAGTGTGGGCACATAGTGAATTGAGAGAGCAGGACACGGTGGATGACAGAGAGCAAGCTCACGCTGGATGGCACAGTGGGCTCATGCTTGATTGAGAGAGCGGGCTCACGCTGGATGACAGAGCGGGCTCACACTGAATTGCAAAGAGGGGGCTTATGGTGGATTGAGAGAGGGGGCTCACGGTGGACTGAGAGAGCGTGCTCAAACTGGATGACTGAGAGCAGGCACAAGATGGACAGAGAGCAGGCACATGGTGGATTGAGAGAGCGGGCACACGGTGGATTGAGAAAGCGGGTTCATACTGGATGACAGATTGCAGGCTCACGGTGGACTGAGAGAGCGGACACACGCTGGACGGCAGAGAGCGGGCTCACATTAGATGACAGAGAGCGGGATCATGGTGGACTGAGAGAGCAGGCACACAATGGATTGAGAGAGCAGGCACACAATGGATGACTGAGAGCAGGCACACAGTGGACTAAGAAAGCGGGTTCATACTGGATGACAGAGTGTGGACTCAAACTGGATGATTGAGAGCGAGCACATGGTGGACTGAGAGAGGGGACACACGCTGGATGGCAGAGAGCGGGCTCACATTAGATGACAGAGAGCGGGATCATAGTGGACTGAGAGAGCGGGCAACAATAGATTGAGAGAGCGGGCACACAATAGATTGAGAGAGCGGGCACACAATGGATTGAGAGAGCGGGCACACAATGGATGACTGAGAGCAGGCACACAGTGGACTAAGAAAGCGGGTTCATACTGGATGACAGAGTGTGGACTCAAACTGGATGATTGAGAGCGAGCACATGGTGGACTGAGAGAGGGGACACACGCTGGATGGCAGAGAGCGGGCTCACATTAGATGACAGAGAGCGGGATCATAGTGGACTGAGAGAGCGGGCAACAATAGATTGAGAGAGCGGGCACACAATAGATTGAGAGAGCGGGCACACAATGGATTGAGAGAGCGGGCACACAATGGATGACTGAGAGCGGGCACACAATGGATGACTGAGAGCGGGCACACAATGGATGACTGAGAGCAGGCACAAGGTGGATGACTGAGAGCAGGCACACGGTGGACTGAGAGAGCGGGCTCACACTAGATGGCAGAGAGCGGGCTCACACTAGATGGCAGAGAGCGGGCTCACGCTGGATGGCAGAGAGTGGGCTCATGCTTGATTGAGAGAGCGGGCTCACGCTGGATGACAGAGTGGGCTCACACTGAATGGCAAAGAGGGGGCTTATGGTGGATTGAGAGAGGGGGCTCAAACTGGATGACTGAGAGCAGGCACAAGATGGACAGAGATTGGGCACATGGTGGATTGAGAGAGGGGGCTCACACTGGATGACAAAGAGGTGGCTCAAACTAGATGACTGAGAAAGCGGGCACACAGTGGATTGAGAGAGCGGGCTCACACTGGATGATAAAGAGCAGGCATATGGTGAATTGAGAGAACAGGTACACAATGGATTGAGAGAGCGGGCACACGGCGGTTGACAGAGAGCGATCACATGGCCGATTGAGAGAGTGGGCTCAGGGTGGTTTGAGAGAGTGAGCTCAGGGTGGATTGAGCGAGTGTGCCCACACTGAATGGCAGAAAGTGGGCACACGGTGGATTGAGAGAGTGGGCTCACGCTGGATGGCAGAGAGTGGATTCACATTGGATTGAGAGAGCGCTCTCACGCTGGATGAAAGAGAGTGGACTAACACTGGATGGCAAAGAGGGGGCTCATGGTGGACTGAGAGAGAGGGCTCATGGTGGATGACATAGAGCGGGCACACGGTGGATTGAGAGAGCGGGCACACGGTGGATTGAGAGAGCGGGCACACGGTGGATTGAGAGAGCGGGCTCACACTGGATGGCAGAGAGCGGGCACACAGTGGATTGAGAGAGTGGGCTCACACTTGATGACAGAGAGGGCTGGATTCAGAGAGGGGGATCATGGTGGATTGAGAGAGCGAGCTCACACTGGATGGCAGAGAGCAGACACACAGTGGATTGAGAGAGCGGGTTCACACTGGATAACAGAGAGGGGGGTGGATTGAGAGAGGGGGCTCATGGTGGATTGGGAGAGCGGGCTCACACTGGATGGCAGAGAGAGGGCACACGGTGGATGACTGGACTACGAAAGCAGGCTCACGCTGGCTGACAGATTGTGGGGCTCACAGTGTCATCCAGCATGAGCCCGCTCTCTCAATCCAGAGAGCAGGTTCAATGTTGGATCTGTTGAAGCGGTCTTAGCACAGGAGAACTGCAGAACATTGTGTATTGCAGCCACCTGTGCACTCTCTACAGTAGCAGGGAAGGTAGGTTTCCCCGTCCCCCTCCCAAACCCCTGAACCCCTGGAAAACCTGTGGCACTGGTCCTGGGAAGCCCTCCCTCTCCCGGCCAGCCTGTCTCTGGTCACCCCCAACCCCCTGTACAAAGTTTGGAGCAGTGTAGAGTGGTGAGGATGAGCAGCCCCTTCCTCTCCCAGCTCCTCCTGCACTTACACCCACCCTGCCTTCATTTGAGGAAATTTCCTGGTGCCCCCTCACCTGCGCCAGACTGCCCCTCAAACCCTCTCAACACTCATAATAGGTGAGAGTGGCTCCAGGGCCCCAGAGTGGGGAAAAGTGCCAAACAACAGCCACAAAGCTCCCCCACAATGTCCCCCAGTTGTGTGCTGAGCTCTTACCAGTATATTTATTAAACTACAAACCACATATATATGTATGAATAATCATAAAATGTACCATAAGGGGTTTAACCGCATCCCGAACTACTGCTATAGGGCAGCAGGGCTGCACAAAATCACGTATATATACATGGTTTTGTATTTCCAGGTAGGAGACGAGCACCCTACCCGCACCATCATTGGCGGCTTCAGCTGTCGATCACTGGGTCCAGGACGTTGATTCCCCAATGGCACCTGGCAATAGCAGAGTATCACTGACAGGGGAGAGGTATGTATATACTAAATACAGATCTATCCCCTGCCAGCTCCAGTACGCTGCTTTGTATAGCTCTGCATAGTCAGTGTTTTTGATTATCTCTGATCACTGTATTAGTGTCGCTGGGGATGTCAGTGACATTCAGTTCACCCCAATATCAGAATGCCCACCACAGTCCTGCAGTCCCACTATAAGTCACTCATCTCTGCCATTACTAGTATAATAAAAAAAAAGATCCAGTATATTGTCGGTCTTTTTTTGTTTATAGCGCAAAAAATTAAAAATGCACAGGCTATCAAATACCAAAACAAAGATCCATTTGTGGGTGCGATGTTGCATGACCGTGCAATTGTTAAAGTAACGCAGCGCTGTCTCGCAAAAAATGGCCTGGTCAGGAAGAGGGATAAATTCTCCAGAGGGCAAGTGGTTAATTTTTTACTAGTTGAAGGCATTTAGGGAGTGCTAAGAGTCCACAGATTAAGGGGTGCAAATTACTTGCCTAGCCCCGGGCGCCGACAACCAACACTACGCCACTGTGTGCAGGAGCCATTTATGTTTTCAGAGCAGCATGTAAGCAGTCTGTGTTAATGAACAGAGAAGCAGCAGCTTTACAGACTCCTACATTTAGGCCAGCCATACATGGGTCTAATTCTGAACTTTCTTACGAAAATCATTTCTAAGAATTTTCGTTCAAATTTCACACCATTAGTGGGTCACAGAAACGGCGATTTTCGTGTGACCATCAAAATTTGAGTGATCAGGTATGTTGGAAATTTTTGGAAAAATGAACAAATTTCGAATCAATGATCGGAGAATCGTGCGGGAAATATAAATGAAAAAGAAATGAGCATGAGCTGTGACCTGGAAAGAAAAGAAAATTCATGGCCACAGAAATTCTTTTCTGTAGCAACATGAGATGAAATTGAAGGCTTGGTTGGTTGAATTTCGAAATCAATGTTGGCACCATCAGGTTACAAAATTCGAGAAAATTTGTTCGGAATTCGACCCATGTATGGCCTGCATTAGGTACACAGTCCCAAACACACCATGCCAGTGTTCAGGGGCATGCACCCCATTGAGCCCTAATGAGCTAGAAACTGAAGTATGTGTGACAGATGCAATACTGTGCATATTAGTTGGCCTCCCTCACCGTCCCTGTACCCCCGTACCCCTGTTTGTGACAGTGTGGATGGAGGGATATCCTCTGCCTGCTCTTGTGTTTAGACAGACAACCAGACATTTGCTGCTGCCTTCATCCCTGATCAGGAACTGCATCTGATTTGCTGCAGTCATGGTTAGGCCAATCATTTTCTGACTGGCTCAGGAAAGGTAAAAATGGCAGTCAGCCACACATCTAAAATTACCTTTGTTTCAGATGCTTAAATATAAAGTACAACCACAAGCTACAGCAGAGGAATACAAAAACCAGTTAACATGTTTCGCACTTAATCATATCTGGCTAAACAGACTCACTGCCTAAGCATAGTATATATAATGCTATGACCCCCTCCCATAAGCAGCTGAACTCAAATAGCATGATGAACCACACAGCAGTTAATAATTAGCTGCTGCATGCTGCCTACTTAAAGAAAGAGAGGAAGTTTCAAAGTTGAAAAAATGTGAATTTAACATAAAACCATATAACAAATACATAGTGAATACATATAAACATACAGTATATAAACACACAGCTTACTGAAACAACTCCACACAAAAAAGCTACTGTTCATTCATGGAAACAGAGCTTATTCAATCATAAAAATATGGCACATCCCATTCACGAATTAAAGTGGGTGTAAAGGCAAAACCTAATTAAGTCTAAACCTACTCCCAGACACATTCAAAACCTAATATATCTAGACCTGTAAAGAAAAAAAAATCACTGTACTTACCTGTTCTGCAGGAGAATGCTGACAATGGCTGGGAAATGCCTGGAAAGTATAAAACATAAGGAATGCTGCGCTACATTCAAATCAACCAAATTGTGAATGTGGGATCCCAAAATATCAAATCAAAAAATGTGACAATGTTAACAATATTAACAATGCAAATCTATGCGTGCTTGCTGATAATAACAACAATCAAATAAATCACTCAAAAAATGTAAAAACACAAAAAAAACACAAAAAACCATATCTATATGTATGTGCATGAACCAAAAATACACATACATATAATTAAATCACACGTGCCTATTGTGAAGTGAAAAAATAACCATAATAATGGTGACACAAACTAATATCTCAAAGTCCAAAAAATATAAAATATTGTTGGTGAACAAAACAATGCTTCCAAATTATACTGTTAGTGACCACAGGTGAAAACTCGTGTAGGTTTCTGGGTGTATATAGATCTACGAATCCAACCACCTTCTGGATTAGCCTCTCACCTCATCCCTTCGACCCTTGCGGATCAAAGAGCAGTAGTGGATCCCTCTCACAGATCCTCCAGGTACCAAAGCACTCCAAGACAGCTTTCAGGATATAATATTCCCACTATGGCTCTTCTCCAGGAAAGGTTGTAATATCAATCTCTCAGAATAAGACAAAGGAATCCTCCCATAGTGTAGTATATTTAATTATACCATAGGAACATGTAGCATATTTAAATAAAAACTTACGTAGCAGCCAGTCCACACTAAAGCCTCATGCTTTCAGATGAGGATATAGCTGTTGGGTGTACAGCTAAATACACAGGTGTACCAAGATGGCCGCCACGCCGGAAATACGTCACCGCGTTAAGCCGACGCGTTGCGTCACAATGTCATGTGACTTCATCAGGGCTGAGCCCTGATGAAGTCACATGACATTGTGACGCAACGCGTCGGCTTAACGCGGTGACGTATTTCCGGCGTGGCGGCCATCTTGGTACACCTGTGTATTCAGCTGTACACCCAACAGATATATCCTCATCTGAAAGCATGAGGCTTTAGTGTGGACTGGCTGCTACGTAAGTTTTTATTTAAATATGCTACATGTTCCTATGGTATAATTAAATATACTACACTATGGGAGGATTCCTTTGTCTTATTCTGAGAGATTGATATTACAACCTTTCCTGGAGAAGAGCCATAGTGGGAATATTATATCCTGAAAGCTGTCTTGGAGTGCTTTGGTACCTGGAGGATCTGTGAGAGGGATCCACTACTGCTCTTTGATCCGCAAGGGTCGAAGGGATGAGGTGAGAGGCTAATCCAGAAGGTGGTTGGATTCGTAGATCTATATACACCCAGAAACCTACACGAGTTTTCACCTGTGGTCACTAACAGTATAATTTGGAAGCACTGTTTTGTTCACCAACAATATTTTATATTTTTTGGACTTTGAGATATTAGTTTGTGTCACCATTATTATGGTTATTTTTTCACTTCACAATAGGCATGTGTGATTTAATTATATGTATGTGTATTTTTGGTTCATGCACATACATATAGATATGGTTTTTTGTGTTTTTTTGTGTTTTTACATTTTTTGAGTGATTTATTTGATTGTTGTTATTATCAGCAAGCACGCATAGATTTGCATTGTTAATATTGTTAACATTGTCACATTTTTTGATTTGATATTTTGGGATCCCACATTCACAATTTGGTTGATTTGAATGTAGAGCAGCATTCCTTATGTTTTATATTTACTTGATCACTGGTATATGATTTAATGCTAGCAGCTCCCTTTGGGATTTATACACATATTTATTTGATTTATACACTTGGAGCGCAGGAGGGTCACACCACTAATGCCTGGAAAGTGACATCACCCTTAGAGTTACTATGGAGCTTCCGCTTAGCGCCAGTGCAAGGATTTTTGTCTACACAAAAGGTGCATTTTGGTGACCCCCCAGTCCTCCCGCCACCCCCTCCCCTCTACAATGCTATTCCCCTTTACATCAAAGTCCCCAACATTCCTGCCTTACAATCAAGGTTCCCAGAGGTCCCCTTACATCAGATTCCACAGAGTTCTCCCTTACATCAGGGTCCCAGAGTTCCCCCTTACATCAGAGTCCACAGAGTTCTCCCTTACATCAGAGTCCACAGAGTTCCCCGTTACATCAGGGTCCCAGAGTTCCCCCTTAGTGTTTATTCCGACCAGTCCTCTATAATGTTCTGCTGTCTGCTGTGTATACTGTACATCCACCTTGGAGCTGCATCCATGCAGTCTATAGATGTGCATGCAGATGCAGTGGCTGAACAGACAAAATTGAATATCAAAATTTGACATGTGGGCAGGAGCTGATGTATGGATCTGAAAACACCTGCTGCGTCTGCATCCACTTCTATGGGCTGCCTGTATGCAGCAACAAAATAGATGGACGTACAGCAGACAGCAGCTCTGCGTACAGGACAAGACTCAGTGCCTGTCTGAATGAGCTCTATCAACAGAATCTGCAGAGTTCCCCTTTACCCGTTAGTGGGTACTCTGATGAAAGAGTGCTGTAGGCACCCTGATTTAAGGGGGAACACTGGTAACTCTGATGTCAATTCTTCAGGTGGACTTGTTCAGACCCTCCATTCTCCTCTATGGAGCAGGACTTGTGTCCGTTAACACCCACCTACCCCCAATCTAATCTGATCTGATCTGCCAAAAACAAATGGAAGGTGATCTGTTTCCCTCCATCTGGGTGGATGGGATTGAAGGGCAGTTGGGTGCAAATGGACTCAAGTCCATTTATACCTGGCCACCCATAGTACAGAGTGAGCTGTGTCTGTGTCCGCTCTGCATAAGTAACAGACCACTAATCTGCCCACTCTAATCTAGCAGGGGATCAGCGGATCCTTGACAGCAGGCAGAAATATCAGGCTTAGGGCCTCGGTCAGGTAAGACCTGAACACAGGGGTAGAGGCATCGTCCCACCCATCTCTTCTAAGCCACCGGACTAACAGACCATTTTCCGGGAATTATAAAGCCCTGAGAAAACCAAAAAATTAGTTTTCTCCACTCCAAAAAACTATTCTGAAGCCCCTCACATATGTGAGACCCCTGTGTTAGCTTGAATCCTACTACTAGAGTAGCAGGGCAGAAGATCAGTCCAAGCAGAGGGCAAAAAATGTGGTCAATTAACAAGCCGAGGTCAGTTCACATGGCAGGCAGAAACGTGGTTGATAGTTTAGATGGCAGGCAGAGGCATTGTCAATAAACAGACCAGGGTCAGTTCCAGAGCAAGCAGAGATATGGTCAATTTAGGTGGCAGGCAGAGGCGTGGACTAATAACAGGCTAGGGTCATTTCAGGAGCAGGCAGAGGCATGAAGAGTGAGTAGCAGGAAATTCAGAATTACGTTTACCATACTTCACTAATATTGTAGAGAAGTATGGTAACGGCGGAAACAGTCACCTATGCAGAGGCCTGGCTGTAAAGGACACTGAGGACAATAAAAACTGGTGTCTCATTCAACTCCTCTTCTGGAGCACACCCATACACATTTTTTTTACATTTTTTTTACATCTTTGACCTCGTTCTCCGGGAGGGACTTTTTCAGGAAACTGGCGTTCGTGGAGTCTACTCACTGCATCTGAGCGAACACTTTCTGGTGGGCATCCAGGGTACAAAAGGGCAGTGACAATTTCCTCCTGATAGCAAAGAAAGGACATGGGTGTCTCGGTGGATTTCTGGTAGACCACATATGTATTATATATGTCCAAATTGAAAAAATAAATGGAGACTTTTTGTACCAATGGTGGGTTCTTCTTACAGCAAGGATGGGCTGGATCATCTGATCACTGAAGTCGACTCCCCCCCATGAACAAATTATAATCTTGGACACATTCTGGTTTTGGATTGTACCGTTTCTTCTGGTGATTTGCACGTGGGTGTCATTATGAATTGATGATAGCATGTAGATGTCTCATTTGTCCCTCCACTTCATAGCCAACATCTCTTCAACTCAACTTTCCCAACTCACCCTCGCTGTAGTTTTGTGCTCACAAGCCTTTGCGGGAAGCCCTTCCTACTAGCTCTCACAGTGCCACATGCTAGTGTTCTCCTTCAGTGAAGATTGCGAAAAAGGGGCAAGCTGGTGTAAAAATTATCAACATAGAGATGATAACCCTTTTCAAGGAGTATGAATACAAGCTCCCAAACAACTTTTACATTTGCTCCAATGTAATCTGTGCATTCAGGGGGATGCAGTTGGGTGTCCTTTCCTTCGTACACGAGGAAGGCGTACATGTACCCTGTGACTCTGTTGCATAATTTATATAGTTCAACCCCATATCGGGCCTTTTGCTGGGGATAAAGTGCTTGAAGCTCAGCTTGCCAGTGAAGGGGACAAGCGCCTCATCCACGTAGATATGTCTGTCCGGGACAAATAATTGGGCAAATTTCTCAGAGACAAAATTAAGGAGTGGACAAATTTTATACAATTTATCATATGTTGGGTCATATTGAGGAAGGCACTGGGTGTTATCATTGTAATGGAGGAACCGCATGATCATTAGATATCTTGTAATGGGCATTACTGATGAGTAAATTGGCATATGATGGATTGGGTGGGTAGGCTAGTAGGAGTGTAATTCATTTTTTTTTGTGAATCCCATATTAAATGTCAGGCCCCAAAACAGGTTCTAAATTTCTCCACTGTTAACTGCTTCCATTCATAGGGATGAGCATAACTTGAATCTGGGTTGGTGGCTATGAATTGTTGGGTATAGACATTGCACTGGTCCACAATTGAATTTAGCAAGTCATTGGTAAAAATGTAATTAAAAAAAATCAATGAGGGCAACATTTTCTTTGTTCACCTGGACTCCTGGCTGGGAAGTAAAAGGGGGGATGTTAGCTGCTCCAGAGTTAGGGGAAAGCCATAGGGGGTTTTGAAGGGCACATAGAAGAGCGGCATGAGTCGTAACCCTTTGGGGCTGAGATGACACCCCACTAGTACCTGGCCTTTCTTGAAGTTCTCCATTTCTGGTGGAAACCACTGCTCTACTAGTGGATGCCACTGCACTACTTGTGGTACTCTGCTCCTCCCCAGAACACCTTTGTTTGGTGGGAACACTTTCCTCCTCCTCTGATTCTGTAGCAGACCCACTGCTTAAAATGGGCTTGTAATCCAAATCAGAATCAGAGCTCCCCTCTGCTGTCGTCGGTCATGGTTATGATTTGGTAGGCCTCCTCACAGGAAAATAATTTTTTAGACATACTGGGACAGATGAGGCTGCACTTCTGGGTGCCGACGAGAGTGCACTGATGGGTGCTGATGAGGGTGCACAGATGTACAATAATGCACTGCACTGATGAACTGCCACTGATGTGCACTGATGGGTGCTAAGGAGGATCCACTGATAGGGTGGCACTGATGTGTACGAATAAGTGGCGCTGGTGTACACTGATAAGCTGCAGTAATTAGGTAGCACTGATGTGCATCGATAAGTTGCAGTGATATGGCAGCACTGGTGGGCACTGATAAGCTGCAGTGATAAGGCAGCACTGGTAGATACTGATGAGCCCTCGCTGATGGGCACTGATGTGCACAGATGGGCTTTGATAAGCACCGGCATGCACAGATGGGCACCGATGAGCACGGATATGCACATATGGGCACCGATGAGCACGTATATGCACAGATGGGCACTGATGAGCACAAATGGGCACCAATGAGCACAGATGGGCACTGATGAGCACCGATATGCACAGATAGGCACCGATGACCACTGAAATGCACATATGGGCACTGAGGAGCACTGTTATGAACAGACGGGCACCGATGAGCACTGTTGAGCACAGATGGGCACTGATATGCATAGATGGGCACTCACTGGTGGGCACCGATGAGTACTGATAGGCACCAATAAGAACTGATGAGCACAGATGGGCGCTGATATGCACTCACTGCTGGGCACTGATGGGCACAGATAGGGCACTGATGAGAACACTCACAGTTTAGAAACCGATTCTCTCTCCTTTCCGCACACTCGGTATTGGTGTGAGGAAAGGAGAGAGAAAACCCAACCATGACCCTGCTGTGTTTATATTTGTGATCGCTCTGTCCAATGACAAGCAATCACAAATGTAAACAGCCACTGCAATTGGCCCTTCACCCCCCTCTCTGTAATGCGCTGTGTCCGAGGGACACAGCCATCACTTACAGTTCCCGATGTGCGCCATCGGTGGTACGCGGGAAGCGCGATCACAGGAGGACGTTATATGATGCCCTCCAGAACTGGCCGGCCACGGTGAAGCCTTCATACGGCTATCACAATTCGGCAAGTAGTTAATGCTGATAAATATAAGGTTATGCACTTGGGGGCCAAGGATATGCATGCATCATACATACTAGGGGGGGCACAACCAGAGGAATCAATGGTGGTGAAGGATCTGGGAGTTCTGATAGATCACAACCTTAATAATGGCATGCAATGCCAAGCTGCAGTTTCTAAAGCGAGAAAAATCCTCTCTTGTATTATAAGAGGTATAGACTCCAGAGAGAGAGATATCATATTACCCCGGTACTAATCATTAGTAAAACCTCATCTGGAATATGCAGTTCAGTTGTGGGCACCAATTCACAAAAAGAACATTGGGGAACTGGAGAAAGTACAGAGAATGGCAACCAAACTGATAAGAGGCATGAAGGAGCTCAGCTATGAGGAAAGATTAGATGAACTGAATTTATTCTCTCTTGAGAAGAGATTAAGAGGGGATATGATCAGCATGTATAACACATCAGTGGTTCATAGTGTGAACTCGGTATAGAGTTATTTACCCTGAGGTCATCACAGAGGACAAGGGGGCACTCTTTATGTCTGGAGGAAGAGAGATTTAATCTCCAAATACGGAAAGGTTTCTTCACAGTAAGAGCTGTGAGAATGTGGAATAGACTCCCTCAAGAGTTGGTTCTGGCCAGCTCAGTGGATTGCATTTCAACTTGTGTGTTATGTGTTGAGACAACGTTATCTTAATTGGTAGTGGAGGGGAGGGTCCTTTAATACTTCCTCTATTTTGTACACTCACAGGCCACTTTTTTTTTAGGTACACCTGTTCAATTGCTTGGTAACACAAATTGCTAATCAGCCAATCACATGGCAGCAACTTAATGCATTTAGGCACCTAGACGTGGTGAAGACGACTTACTGAAGTTCAAACTGTGCATCAGATTGGGGAAGAAAGGGATTTAAGTGACTTTGAATGTGGCATGGTTGTTGGTCCAGACAGGTTGGTCTGAGTATTTTAAAAACTGCTGATCTACTGAGATTTTTGCACACAACCATCTCTAAGGTTTACGGAGAATGGTCCAAAAAAGAGAAACTATCCAGTGAACGGCAGTTGTGTGGATGAAAATGTCTTGTAGAGGTCAGAGAAGAATGGGCAGACTGGTTTGAGATGATAGAAAGGCAACAGTAACTCAAATAACCACTTGTTACAACCAAGGTATGCAAAATACCATCTCTGAACGCACAACATGTAGAACCTTTAAGCAGATGGGCTACAGCAGCAGACCACTCCGGGTGCAAGTGTACCCATCTTCTAATGGCTACTTCCAGCAGGATAATACATCATATCACAAAGCTCAAATTATCTCAAACTGGTTTCTTGAACGTGACAATGGCCTACACAGTCACCAGATATCAATCCAATAGATTACCTTCGGGATGTGGTGGAATGGGAGAATTGCATCATGGATGTGCAGTCACCAAATCTGTAGCAACTGTGATGCTATCATGTCAATATGGACCACAATCTCTGAGGAATGTTTCCAGTACCTTGTTGACACCTTGTTGAATCTATGCCACGAAGAATTAAGGCAGTTCTGAAGGCAAAAGGGGGTCCAACCCGGTACTAGCAAGGTGTACCAAATAAAGTGGCCAGTGAGTGTACAATAAATGTATTATTTTTTATTAGTCCTGTTTCAAGCCAGATAGTCTCTGTAAATAACTTCTATTGTTACTGTGATTTTTTGATAGCTTTTTTTGTCTATGTAGAAGGCTATGAAAGCCTACACAATGTACAGACAGGGTATGTAAGCCATAGGGGAATATAAATTCAAAGTATGGAAGCATAGGGCACACATCTGATAATTCTTACTACATTTTACTGTGATGACAAGTTTACTTTATGCCTATTAGAAAAAAAAGAAGAGGTTAGCACTCCTGAAATCAGAGTAGAGCAAAGTTAAAGGATAAGTTCACCTTTTAGAAAAAAATGAATAAATGCATATTTTTTTGCAGGCAAAAAAGTGTGCATTTATTATGTTTGTCTGCAGGATCCTGGAAAGCATTGCAACAGTGATCAGCAGATCACTGGTGCCATGCAGATCTCCTGCAGATCAGTCAGTATATCTTCTTGCGCGTATGCAATGTACAAGCAAGCAGATATACCGACAGGAGGAATAAATTAACTACCACGGCAATTCATAGCGCCTTGGTAGTTCATTGAGGACTACAGCTGTGTGGGTGGAGCTCCACACGGCCACGTTTTTTTTATTTGACAGCTAGCGAGGGGGAGAAGGTCCCCCGCTGGCTGTCAAAGCAGGGACTGGTGGTCAGACTGATTGTAACATGTTACAACCTCAATATGGATGTAACATGTTACGAAAGGTAAACTAATCCTTTAAGCTGAAAATTAGTAATGAAAACGTCAAGCATTTAATTTTCTTGGTAACAGATTCCCTTTACTTGTTTGCTTGAAAAGTGAAAATATTCAGTGTATGTGCTAAGAATAAAGGTCATATATCACCTAATAGCTCTAATTATGGTGTTGACAGAGATGGGACAAGGTTCACATAGCATTCTGTATGAAGAGACCAAAGTACACCCCTCCCTGCAACCAATATGTATGTTCCCAGCATACATATTTTCCTACAGAGATCCTTCCCTGCCACCAGTACTTGCAGTAGTTCCGGGGATCAGGCTGGAAGCTGGTTGTCTGACTGAGCTTCCCAGGCAGAGGCAGTAATAGAGACAGGAGGCAAGAATACCTTTCATGTAATATTCCAGCCCAACTGGCAGCCATTGATGTTTAGAGGGTTAAGTTTCTAAAAAATCCAAAACCCAGATGAGGTACTGGGTACACTTAGACAGGTCACAGACAGTTTGACAATATTAAGGCTTGTTCATGATGTGGAGCATTGCTTGAAATTACTGGATTGTTACTCTATAGGGGAGCCTACTAAGAGAGTATAGGCAGTATAGGTTGTAGGTCCCTTTTTGCACCCTTCTCCTGCTAAAGCACTGCAGATGGATTGTCTCTTCTGAATACCCCAGACCTGGATGTTGGTATGTGTTGGTGTGCTGGTCCAACTTATGATTAAGAAGATCTGACACAGAGATACAAGATGGCAACCTGGAAAGTCGGTTGTGCTGGTAAGAAGAGATCAAATGCTGATTGTCTTCTTTGCATTTATCTGATCAGTTTTATGGAAATATAACTAATCATCCAATTTTCCACGAAGGTGTATATTATGATGTAACTGACAGTGGCATTATCTTGTACAAAAATTATCGACCGAAAAAGACAAAAGTAGCTATGTACTAGGGTGGTAGAAGAGGAAGTGATGTTTTGTAGTGTAGGATTGTTCTTTGCTTCTGATCACATGTGGTTTTCTATTAGATTAGTTCTGTATGATTCCTGTACACATCAAACATTGTGCTCACATACCAGAAAAATGTTCTAGCTTGCAAAATATTTTTTCATCCAAAATACATTCCTCGTATAGAAATGTTTGCACAATTTTCTTAATGATATGAAAGAACAAATAAAATGAATATATTTAAACATTTAATCTTGAAATAGATTCCTTTTCAATTTAATGAAAAGTAACTATCATCTTTTGTACATATTTTAGATACATGTGTGAATGTATATTTGATTTATTTTAACTGACAAAGGATTTATATTTATGTCCATCTAGTCCTGAGATTTGCACAGCTCTGCTATACATACTCACCCACACAACATCCTACTGTAGTCCACTATATTAGTGACATAGTCCTGGTCCCACACCATGATCATGGTCCTCTTCAGCTGGCTGCCTCTTCTGGGTTCAGACAGCCAGCTGCTGATGAAGCACTGGGTCCAATCTCTTGATTCCCCTCCCCCCACTGTTTGTCTCTGGTCCTGAAGCCTCCTGAAGTGAGTGTCCCAGGAGTCTGCAGGATCAAGGACACATTAATCTGGCCTAGGCCAGCACAGTAGTTGGGGTGGGTCTTGATTAAAAAAATTAATACATTATAAAAAATGTTTAAATATTTTTAAAAAATGACAGCTGCATTTTACCTGCAACTGATCTCTTTTGACATGCATATGACCTGCTTTAAGCTGGTTTTGCATTTCCAAAAAGGTGTTTGAAGTGAGCACAAGTCACTGACACAGTTTCTAAATGTATGTGCACGATTGTGTGTCCATGTATGATACAATATGAATACAATACAGTATACAAAGGTCTATGTAGTCAATTGTGGTTGCAAACACAGAGGCAGTGAATGGAAATAACATGCTCCTACAGTATACTTCAATCCTCTTGGGCAGTACCAAACCCCAAGATACTCTCCATTCTGTGAAATAAAACATAGGGATGCATGTTCATCTCTTCGCTCTTCCAGCCTCTTGTTTGGATATGACATAATATATTATTATTATACAGGATTATATAGCGCCAACAGTTTGCTCAGCGCTTTACAATATAATGGGAAACAATACAGCAACAATATAGTTCAATACAAGAGGGTTAGGAGGGCCCTGCTTCTTGGAGCTTATCTCAGCTTTAATATTTAACACCTTATCTGGTAGCCCAGGAGACCTGATTTTTCTCTGCTACATCTGAGTCACTTCCCCAACCCCAGCCTTTGGTTGTACAGTAGAAAGACTTTTCCTTGCAGCACAGCTGATTGGCTGCTATTTCTGCTCCTCCGCAACAAATGATGTAAGAGTTGAATAATTTTATCAATAGCTGAGATGTGACATGATCTGTAGAAGTAGTGTAATTGTAGATAGAGTTTACATCTGTGGTATCAAAGATACAGTATTCCCTTAACCAGTGTTGGAGGACAACATGTTTCTATATCAGACATTTATGGAGTCTTACTGCAGGGTTGCCAAAGAATTATTTGGCCCATTGAATGTTAGCTTGGAGTGTCAAGAAAAGCAAGTATTTATGACAGGATGTGTAACAAAAGGCTGCATACCATTCCTTGTCCTGGGAGATCACACATACCCCCTAACGGTTGGGCAAGGCCTCAGCCCAGAGTCCCCGGTGATGGACTCTTGCTCATTGGATGGAGAACTACACCAGGCGAGCTAAGAGTGTGTGTGGGAGTGCTTGAGAGGGCCTTTAACCACTTGCCCTCCTGAGGATTTACCCCCCTTCCTGACCAGGCCTCTTTTTGCTACTCGGCGCTGCACTAATTCAACTCATAATTGCTCGGTCATGCAATGCTGCACCCAAACAAAATTTACGTCCTTTTTTCACACAAATAGAGCTTTCTTTTGGTGGTATTTGATCACCTGTGCGCTTTTTATTTTTCACGCTATAAACAAAAAAAGACCAAAAATTTTGAAGAAAAACAATATTTTTTACTTTCAGCTATAAAAAATATATAGTAAACTCAAAGTTAGTTATAAATTTAGGCCATGTTTTTGGTAAAAAAAAATCCCAATAAGTGTATATTGATTGCTTTGTGTGAAAGTTATAGCGTCTACAAACTATGGTATAGATACTGCAATTTACGCCATTTTTTTGCTATACAGCGCTGTGCTAGTTTAACGGACAATTGCGCGGTCACACAAATAGAGCTTTCTTTTGGTGGTATTTGGTTACCTGTGCACTTTTTATTTTTGCCGCTATAAACAAAAAAATTTTTGAAGAAATTAAAAAAAAAACAATATTTTCTCATTTTGGTCATAACAAATATCCAAAAAAACTAACATTTTGTCATAAATGTAGGCCAAAATGTATTCTGCTACATGTTTTTGGTTAAAAAAAATCCCAGTAAGTGTATATTTAATATTTTGTGTGAGAGTTATAGCGTCTACAAACTATGGTATAGATAATGGAATTTACACAGCTTTTACTTTCTGACTGCTTATCACATTTCTTGAGGTGTTAAAATACCAGGATAGTACAAACACCCCTAAATGACCCCTATTCGGAAAGTAAACACCCTAAGCTATCTGCTGAGAGGCATATTGAGTCCATGTAAGATTTATTTTTTTTTCCAAAAGTTTCTGGAAAATGACAAACTTTTTTTTTTTTTTTACACAAAGTTCTCATTTAAATGATTTATTTCTCACACAAGCCATGGGTATATGTGGAATTACACCCCAAAATACATACTCAGTATGGGGATACCACATGTGTGGGACTTTTTGGGAGCCTAGCCACATACAGGAGCCTGAAATCCAATGACCACTTTGAAAGCCTGAGGGTGCGTAACTTCCTCATTTCACTTCCTCAATACCTATCACAGTTTTGAAGGCCCTGAAATGCCAGGATAGCACCAAACCCCCCCCCCCAAATGACCCCTTTCTGGAAAGTAGACACCCCAAGGAATTTAAAAAGAAGCATGGTGAGTATTTTGCAGATCTCATTTTTTCTCACAAGGTTTTGAAATATAAAAAAAATAGAAAAAATATGTTTTTGTTTTTTTTCTTCATTTTCCAGAAACTTGTGGCAACAAATGAGATTTGCAAAATACTTACCATGCTTCTTATTAAATTCCTTGGGGTGTCTACTTTCCAAAAAGGGGTCATTTGGGGTCATTTGTACTTGCCTAGACTGCCAAAACGTCTCTCACATGTGGTGCCCCCATACTTGGGAGAAGTAGCAGAATGTATTTTGGGGATTAATTCCACATATACACATGGCATGTGTGACCAATAAATCATTTAAGTGACAATTTTGTGTAAAAAAAATAAATAATTTTTAGTCATTTTCCAAAAACTTGTGGTAAAAAAATAAATTCTTCTATTGATTTGCTCAGCGCTTTACAATATAACAGGAGACAATACAGAACAATACAGTTCAATACAAGAGGGTTAGGAGGGCCCTGATCCTGGGAGCTTACAATCTAAGAGATATGTGAAAGACGAAGATGTACTAGACCGCTGGTGCTCGCCAGTTCACCAAAAGGTAGCACAGCACTAGTACTGGCATTCTGCTGCATATGAGAGTCCTCAAAATATACCGACAAGTGCTGATAGAGATCAGGCCTGATTCTGCGAACACTGTGGTTGTGTGTGCAATGTATCAAGTGACAGTGACCTACTGACACTGCACTTACTGGGGGAGAAGGGGGGCGGGTAAGCATAGGGGCTAAACACAGGTGCTGGCAGGTGCCGGGGCTGATCCCGCTAATGCTGCGGTTTTGGGGACGCTATATTAATGTGAACGCTGGTATAGTGCAGACCTGATCCACGATATTGATCTGTTCAGATGCTATGCTAGCAATGGAGGATTATTGTGCATGAGCGTGTTCCTGGCAATCAAGGGGTTAAATGTGATGACTGGTGTACTAAAGGGCAATCTGATACCACCTGGGAGGGGTGTGAAAACCATCGGAGCGCAAATCGTATATATATATATATGTGATTTTGCGCACCCATGCCGCCCTGTAGCAGTATTTCTGCTATAGGGTGGTCAGGAAGCGATTACAGAAGAGGTTTGTGTTACGGTGCTGCGTTACTTTACCTGACAATTGCACGGTCATGCAACACGGTACCCAAATTACATTTATGTGCTTTTTTTCCCACAAATTGAGCTTTCTTTTGGTGGTATTTGATCGCCTGTGCGTTTTGTTTTTATTTTTTGCGCTATAAAAAAAAACTGACAATTTTGAGGAAAAAAAACAATATTTTGGACTTTTTGCTATAAAACATGTCCAGTAAAAAAATTTAAAAATCAAATTTCGTCATAAATTTCGGCCAAAATGCATTCTGCGACATGTCTTTACTAAAAGAAAAGCCCCAATACATGTAAAATAATTGATTTACGTGAAAGTTACCGTGTTTACAAATGGCGGGAAAGATACTGGGATTTTTAATTTTTTTTATACTAATAATGGCGGTGATCAGCGACTTATGGTGACGATCAGTGACTTATGGCGGCGATCAGTGACTTATGGCAGGACTGCGGGTCTGCGGCGGACATTCTGACACTAGAGGGGGAACTGACTTGGGGTCACTGACATCCCCAGTGACACCAATACAGTGATCAGTGCAAAAAAAAAAAAAAACACTGACACTGTACTAATGGCACTGGGGAGGAAGGGGTTAACTTTTTTTATTCAATGAAAGGGTTAACTGTGTGAGGGGAGTGTTTTACTAGGGGGCGGGGGTGTGTACTGCACGGGAACACGCTGATCCGGAGAGATAAACTCTTCTCTCCGGATCAGCATGTCAGGAGCTGAGAGAAAGCAGAGCTACTGCAGCCGTGCTCTCTGTCAGTGATTGCCGCTAATCGCTGGGACACGGCCGGTAATGACCGGCCGTGACCCGGCGACTGTCACCCGCGGCCACGATTGGCGGGACAGATAGTGCGGTGCTCGTGCACTCCCCCTACCTGTTTTGCAAAATCACGTTTTAAAACGTGGTTTTGCGCAGCCGTGCCAACCTGCTACCGTATTTCTACAGTGACTGGTCGGCAAGTGGTTAAATATAGTGTTGGCCATGCTTCTCTCTCTCTTTCTTTCTCTCTCTTTCTGCTCTGACATGGGACTAGCTAAAAGATACTCAGCTTTGAGGTCAAACTTACGTAATGTATCATCTTCACTGTTATTCCTATATACTATGTAATAATTGGCTTAGATTTCTGTTAGTTTTACTTACTTGTAAATAAATAAGAATTTGCTTCTTTGAGCATTGTGTTTGTTATTATCGCTAGTATTACAGTGTGTTACGTCCTTCAATACTGTCAAAGCTTATATAGTTACTAATTAATTATAGGAACCGACAAATAGTACATAATTGTATAATAAATAGGGGATTCTAGAAACAAACCCTCTTATTATTTATCTCAACCAGTAATCAGTCATAAATAGAGATGAGCGAAGTATTCAAAAATTCGATTCGACTGATTCGGCGAATTTGTGGAAAAATTTTGATTCGAGTCGAATATATTCGCTGCGAATTTAACTTATAAAAGGGTGTTTCTAGGCTTCAGAGAGCCTTTATATTAGTGCAGAACACTGTACCTTTAATTTAAATGCCCTTGGAGTCTGCTGGGGAAGAGAAATAATACTGACAGTCAGTATGACATGCAGATGAGTGCCGTCGATCTTAGAATCACCGCACACTTCACTCATTTGGGCAGTCACGGGGCCAAAACCAGAGTGTGGAGCCACAGTGTGGCGGTGGAGGCAGCAACAATGGGAGGCCATACAGCACCCTATGACAAAAATGGAAACCACCAGCAGTGTGAGGAGACCTGAAAGTGGCACATGGCAGAGTGTGGCGATGGAGACAGCAGCAATGGGAGGCCGTACAGGGACCCATGACACACTCTGGACCTGGCAGCAGCATGAGGAGGCGGTACAGGGGCCCATGACAGATTACGGGCCTGGCAGCAGCATGAGGAGTAGGTACGGGGGCCCATGGCAGATTACGGCCTGGCAGCAGCAATGGGAGGCCGTACAGGGACCCATGACACACTCTGGACCTGGCAGCAGCATGAGGAGGCGGTACAGGGGCCCATGACAGATTACGGGCCTGGCAGCAGCATGAGGAGGCGGTACGGGGGCCCATGACACACTCTGGACCTGGCAGCAGCATGAGGAGGCGGTACAGGGGCGCATGACAGATTACGAGCCTGGCAGCAGCAACTTGGACAGGAGGACGTTCAGCTTCTGCACCATCGGGTGCGTGCTCGCAAACTGTTGTCTCTTGGAAACGGATTCCAAGAAAGACTGCTGACGGAATCCGTGAAGAGGAGTAGCAGGAGAAGGAGCATCTGAACGAGCGGAATATGCCAACAAGCGACAACAGGGGCCCATGACAGATTACGGGCCTGGCAGCAGCATGAGGAGTCGGTACGGGGGCCCATGGCAGATTACGGGCCTGGCAGCAGCAATGGGAGGCCCGTAATCTGCCAGCACCCTATGACAAAAAATGGAACACACCAGCAGTGTGTGAGGAGACCTGAAAGTGGCACATGGCAGAGTGTGGCGATGGAGACAGCAGCAATGGGAGGCCGTACAGGGACCCATGAGAGACTCTGGACCTGGCAGCAGCATGAGGAGGCGGTACAGGGGCCCATGGCAGATTACGGGCCTGGCAGCAGCAATGGGAGGCCCGTAATCTGCCAGCACCCTATGACAAAAAATGGAACACAACAGCAGTGTGAGGAGGCCTGAAAGTGGCACATGGCATGAGACACTGTGGACCTGGCAGCAGCATGAGGAGGCGGTACAGGGGCCCATGGCAGATTAGGGGCCTGGCAGCAGCTATGGGAGGCCCGTAATCTGCCAGCACCCTATGACAAAAAATGGAACACACCAGAAGTGTGTGAGGAGACCTGAAAGTGGCACATGGCAGAGTGTGGCGATGGAGACAGCAGCAATGGGAGGCCGTACAGGGACCCATGACACACTCTGGACCTGGCAGCAGCATGAGGAGGCGGTACAGGGGCCCATGGCAGATTAAGGGCCTGGCAGCAGCAATGGGAGGCCCGTAATCTGCCAGCACCCTATGACAAAAAATGGAACACACCAGCAGTGTGAGGAGACCTGAAAGTGGCACATGGCAGAGTGTGGCGATGGAGACAGCAGCAATGGGAGGCCGTACAGGAAACCATGAGAGACTCTGGACCTGGCAGCAGCATGAGGAGGCGGTACAGGGGCCCATGGCAGATTAGGGGCCTGGCAGCAGCTATGGGAGGCCCGTAATCTGCCAGCACCCTATGACAAAAAATGGAACACACCAGCAGTGTGAGTAGACCTGAAAGTGGCACATGGCAGGGGCATGATTCATGGCGGATTTAGTCAGTTGTGTCAGGAACTGGTGGTTTGAAATCCAGACTAATCCACGCCTGATTCATTTTCACAAACGTGAGTCTCTCCACACTTTGGGTGGACAGTCGTGTCCTCCGCGGAGTTACAATACCTCCTGCCGCACTAAACACGCGCTCCGATGCCACGCTACTGGCCGGGCATGACAGCCTTTCAAGGGCAAATTCAGCTAGTTGGGGCCAAAGGTCAAGTTTCGTTGCCCAGTAGTCAAGGGGATTGTCTACCTCGGTTGGCAGGGTGCTGTCCAAGTAGGCCCAAGCCTGTTGTTTGAGGTCCTGCTCCAGGTCCACCTGATGCTGCTGCTGCTGCTGCGGCTGGTTATTAGTTTCCTCACTGCGCTGGTGAAGAAAGCTACTCATCATCGACTGCAGACTGAGGCAGCCGCTGCTGGTGGAGCTACCACTGCTCCTACCACCCCACCCCTCCCCTGCTGCCATGGCAGCGGAACACGAGCGCACAGGGCCCACAGTGTCTGAGGATGGACGTTGGCGCACAAAGGCAGAGACCAACTGACTACATAGGTGGTTTTTATAGTACGTTATTTTGGCCTCCCTCTCAGCAGGTGTGAAAAAGGCCACCATTTTTGAACGGTAGCGAGGGTCCAACAAGGTGGACAGCCAAAACTCATCTCTCTGTCTGATGGTTATTATTCGGCTGTCGCTACGCAAGCAACCGAGCATGCTATGGGCCATTTGTGCCAAGGAATGCGAGGGACTCCCTGCCTCCATCTCCACAGCATACTGCCACGGTGCGTCTGGGTCCTCTGTCTCCTCCTCCTCCTCCTCTACCAGATGCTCCTGCTCCTCCACTCCTGTCCGCTGAGTGGAAAAACCACCCATTTCACTCAATAATTCCTGAGCACAAATTTCCTCCTCTACCTCCTCCTCTTCTTCCTGTCCTGCCCCCACAGGGGTCATGTGGCGTTGAGATCTGTGCGCCACGTCTACCGCACCCTGACCAGCCATTGTTAACAGCATTTGTTGCAGGACGTGCAACAGAGGAATGACGTCGTTCATCCCATAGTCCTGCCGACTCACGAATAGCGTGGCCTCCTCAAAGGGCCTGAGCAAGCGGCAGGTGTCACGCATGAGCTGCCAATGGCTGACATCGAAGTTACACAGGGGAGTACCTTTATCCGCTTGTAACATCAGGAAATCGGTGATGGCCTTTCGCTGTTCGTAAAGGCGGTCTAACATGTGTAGGGTTGAATTCCACCTTGTTGCAACGTCGCAGATCAGGCGATGCTGTGGAATTCCGTTCTGCCGCTGCAGCTCAAGGAGGGTGTGGTTTGCGGTGTAGGAATGGCTGAAATGCATGCAAAGTTTACGTGACATTTTAAGGAAGTCTTGCAGTGGGATGGTGGATTTTAGGAACCGCTTGACAACCAGATTGAACACGTGAGCCATGCATGGCGCATGGCGCAACCTTCCTTGACGCAGAGCAGACACCATGTTCTTTCCGTTGTTGGTCAACATGGTTCCGATTTTCAGTTTGCGCGGAGACAGCCATCTGTCGATTTCTCTGTTCATTACACTCAGAAGTTCCTCCCCTGTGTGACTACGTTCGCCAAGGCATACCAGGTGCAGCACAGCGTGACACCGTTGCGCCCTGCACATGTGATATGCCGGTCGGGTAATGGGACTTGGCACGGGGGTGGCGGCTGAGGACACGGCGGAAGAAGAGGTGGTAGAGGCGGACATCTTTGCCGGACCAAGGACGTGCAAACGTGGAGGCAAAAGCGGCGTGACCTGTCCAAGTTGCTGGTGCGGCTGTGATGGCACCACGTTCACCCAGTGGGCCGTAAATGACATGTACTGTCCCTGACCGTAGTTACAGCTCCACACGTCGGCGCTGCCGTGCACTTTGGCAGAGACCGACATGCTCAAAGACTGGCCCACCATCTCTTCTACATGTGAATGCAGGGCTGGCACTGCCTTTTTGGCGAAGAAATGACGGCTTGGCACTCTCCACCGCGGCGCGGCACAAGCCATCATTTCTCGGAAAGGGGCTGAGTCCACCACTTGGAAAGGGAGGGACTGCAGCACCAGCAACTTGGACAGGAGGACGTTCAGCTTTTGCACCGTCGGGTGCGTGCTCGCAAACTGTTGTCTCTTGGAAACGGATTCCAAGAAAGACTGCTGACGGAATCCGTGAAGAGGAGTAGCAGGAGAAGGAGCATCTGAACGAGCGTAAGATGCCAACGAGCGACAACTCCCCTCAGCAGAGGTGTTGGAGCCTTGACTGGCTGATAGAGGGCGATTGACGTCGGGTGACGGAGCAAGTAACGGAGCGGGTGATGGAGTGGGGGCTGGGGCGGGCAGAACCGCCGTATCTTTATCACGGTTTTCCCAGGCCACCAAATGGCGACGCTGCATATGCTGCCGCAACGCTGTAGTCCCAACATGGGCCCCCTGGCCACGCTTGACTTTCTGGCCACATAGTCGACATACGGCTACGTTTACTTCCTCGAACGGCTTGACAAAAAATTGCCACACCGCCGAGTAGGAAACTTTGCCCCCGATACTCCTCACTGGCTGACTGCTGCTTCCTCCGTGCACACCGGCACCACTACTGGCCACCTCAGTAACAATTCTGTGTCTGTCCCTGAGTAACAATTCTTTGTCCCTAAGTAACGTTTCTGTGGCCCTAAGTAACGTTTCTGTGGCCCTAAGTAACGATTCTGTGTCCCTCAGTAACAATTCTGTGTCTGTCCCTGAGTAACAATTCTGTGTCTGTCCCTGAGTAACAATTCTGTGTCCCTCAGTAACAATTCTGTGTCCCTCAGTAACAATTCTGTGTCCCTCAGTAACAATTCTGTGTCCCTGAGTAACAATTCTGTGTCCCTGAGTAACAATTCTGTGTCTGTCCCTGAGTAACAATTCTGTGTCTGTCCCTGAGTAACAATTCTGTGTCCCTCAGTAACAATTCTGTGTCCCTCAGTAACAATTCTGTGTCTGTCCCTGAGTAACAATTCTGTGTCCCTAAGTAACGTTTCTGTGGCCCTAAGTAACGTTTCTGTGGCCCTAAGTAACGATTCTGTGGCCCTAAGTAACGTTTCTGTGGCCCTAAGTAACAGTTCTGTGGCCCTCAGTAACAGTTCTGTGGCCCTCAGTAACAATTCTGTGTCCCTCAGTAACAATTCTGTGGCCCTAAGTAACGTTTCTGTGGCTTTAAGTAACGTTTCTGTGTCCCTAAGTAACGATTCTGTGGCCCTAAGTAACGATTCTGTGGCCCTAAGTAACGTTTCTGTAGCCCTAAGTAACGTTTCTGTGGCCCTAAGTAACGTTTCTGTAGCCCTAAGTAACGTTTCTGTGGCCCTAAGTAACGTTTCTGTGGCCCTAAGTAACGGTTCTGTGTCCCTCAGTAACAATTCTGTATCCCTCAGTAACAATTCTGTGTCTGTCCCCGAGTAACAATTCTGTGGCCCTAAGTAACGGTTCTGTGGCCCTAAGTAACGGTTCTGTGGCCCTCAGTAAAAATTCTGTGTCCCTCAGTAACAATTCTGTGTCTGTCCCTAAGTAACAATTCTGTGGCCCTAAGTAACGTTTCTGTGGCCCTAAGTAACGTTTCTGTGTCCCTAAGTAACGATTCTGTGGCCCTAAGTAACGATTCTGTGGCCCTAAGTAACGTTTCTGTAACCCTAAGTAACGTTTCTGTGGCCCTATATAATGTTTCTGTAGCCCTAAGTAATGTTTCTGTGACCCTAAGTAACGTTTCTGTGGCTCTAAGTAACGTTTCTGTGGCCCTAAGTAACGGTTCTGTGTCCCTCAGTAACAATTCTGTATCCCTCAGTAACAATTCTGTGTCTGTCCCTGAGTAACAATTCTGTGTCCCTAAGTAACGTTTCTGTGGCCCTAAGTAACGGTTCTGTGGCCCTCAGTAACAATTCTGTGTCCCTCAGTAACAATTCTGTGTCTGTCCCTAAGTAACAATTCTGTGGCCCTAAGTAACGTTTCTGTGGCCCTAAGTAACGTTTCTGTGGCCCTCAGTAACATTTCTGTGTCCCTCAGTAACAATTCTGTATCCCTCAGTAACAATTCTGTGTCTGTCCCTGAGTAACAATTCTGTGTCCCTAAGTAACGTTTCTGTGGCCCTAAGTAACAGTTCTGTGGCCCTCAGTAACAATTCTGTGTCCCTCAGTAACAATTCTGTGTCTTTCCCTAAGTAACAATTCTGTGGCCCTAAGTAAAATTTCTGTGGCCCTAAGTAACGTTTCTGTGGCCCTAAGTAACGATTCTGTGGCCCTAAGTAACGTTTCTGTGGCCCTAAGTAACGTTTCTGTGGCCCTCAGTAACAAATCTGTGTCCCTCAGTAACAATTCTGTGTCTGTCCCTAAGTAACAATTCTGTGGCCCTAAGTAACGTTTCTGTGGCCCTAAGTAATGATTCTGTGGCCCTAAGTAACGTTTCTGTGGCCCTAAGTAACGTTTCTGTGGCCCTCAGTAACAAATCTGTGTCCCTCAGTAACAATTCTGTGTCTGTCCCTAAGTAACAATTCTGTGGCCCTAAGTAACATTTCTGTGGCCCTAAGTAACGGTTCTGTGGCCCTCAGTAACAATTCTGTGTCCCTCAGTAACAATTCTGTGTCTGTCTCTAAGTAACAATTCTGTGGCCCTAAGTAACGTTTCTGTGGCCCTAAGTAACGTTTCTGTGGCCCTAAGTAACGATTCTGTGGCCCTCAGTAACAATTCTGTATCCCTCAGTAACAATTCTGTGTCTGTCCCTGAGTAACAATTCTGTGTCCCTAAGTAACGTTTCTGTGGCCCTAACTAACGATTCTGTGGCCCTAAGTAACGTTTCTGTGGCCCTAAGTAACGTTTCTGTGGCCCTCAGTAACAAATCTGTGTCCCTCAGTAACAATTCTGTGTCTGTCCCTAAGTAACAATTCTGTGGCCCTAAGTAACGTTTCTGTGGCCCTAAGTAACGGTTCTGTGGCCCTCAGTAACAATTCTGTGTCCCTCAATAACAATTCTGTGTCTGTCCCTAAGTAACAATTCTGTGGCCCTAAGTAACGTTTCTGTGGCCTTAAGTAACGTTTCTGTGGCCCTAAGTAACGATTCTGTGGCCCTCAGTAACAAATCTGTGTCCCTCAGTAACAATTCTGTGTCTGTCCCTAAGTAACAATTCTGTGGCCCTAAGTAACGTTTCTGTGGCCCTCAGTAACAATTCTGTATCCCTCAGTAACAATTCTGTCTGTCCCTGAGTAACAATTCTGTGTCCCTAAGTAACGTTTCTGTGGCCCTAACTAACGATTCTGTGGCCCTAAGTAACGTTTCTGTGGCCCTAAGTAATGTTTCTGTGGCCCTAAGTAACGATTCTGTGGCCCTAAGTAACGTTTCTCTGTCCCTAACTCTCTCCCTGAATACAGCCAGGTCTGCCTCTGTTGAATGACTGGAGGCAAATGGAGAATTCTAAAATGGCCGCCATTTATAGCTCGACCATTACACTGTGCTGGCTGGCTGGCTGCTGATTGGCTAATGCGATCACATGTCATGAATGAATGCATTATGGGTCAGCACGCCTTGTCTGCGCGCTTTCCCAGACATCCCCGCTCCGTCGCCGCACATGTCGCCGCCATTTTAGGAAAAATTTCGAAGTCTGCTTATTTTCGGATTCGACGCGAATCGAAATTTTCCTAATATTCGAAACGAATTCCACTTCGCCTACTTCGATTCGCTCATCTCTAGTCATAAACATACCCTAAATTGCTAAAAATATTGGGACACCCCTCCAATTAATTGTTCTAATCACCTCCATGGCCACAGGTGTATACAATCAAGCACCTAGGCGTGCAGACTGCTTCTAGAAACATTTGTGAAAGAATGGGTCGCTCTCAGGAGCTCAGTGAATTCAAACATTGTACCGTGATAGATTGCCACCTGTGCAAGTCCATCCGTGAAATTTCCTTGCTAGTAAATATTTCACAGTCAACTATTAGTGGTATTATAACATAGTGGAAGCAACTGGGAATAACAGCAACTCAGCCATGAAGTGGTAGGCCATGTATAATGACAGAGCGGGGTTAGCGCATGAAGCGCATAGTGCCCAGAAGTCACCAACTTTCTGCAGAGTCAATCAGACCTCCAAAAAGACCTCCAAACTTTGTGTGGCCTTCAGATTAGCACAACAGTACATAGAGAGCTTCATGGAATGGGTTTCCATGGCCAAGCAGCTGCATCCAAGCCTTACATCACCAAGTGCAGTGCAAAGCGTCAGATGCAGTGTTGTAAAGCACGCAACCACTGGAGATGTGTTCTCTGGATCGAAGAATCACCCTTCTCTGTCTGGCAATCTTGCCTGACTGCATTGTGCCAAGTGTAAAGTTTGGTGGAGGAGGGATTATGGTGTGGGGTTGTTTTTCAGGGGTTGGGTCCCTTAGTTTCAGTGAAGGGAACTCTTAAGGCGTCAGCATACCATGACACTTTGGACAATTTCATACTCCCAACTTGTGGGAATAGTTTTAGGATAGCCTCTTGCTGCTCCAACATGACTGCACACCAACAAACAAGGTCCATAAAGACATGGATGAGCGAGTTTTGGCTGGAGGAACTTGACTGGCCTGCACAGAGTCCTGACCTCAACCTGATAGAACACCTTTGGGATGAATTAAAGCAGAGACTGTGAGTCACGCCTTCTCGTTCGACATCAGTGCCTGACCCCACAAATGCGCTTCTGGAAGAATGGTCAAACATTCCCATAGACACATTCCTCAACCTTGTGGACAGCTTTCCCAGAAGAGTTGAAGCTGTTGCAGTTGCAAAGGGTGGGCCAACTCAATTCTGAAACCTGCGGACTAAGACTGGAATGCCATTAAAGTTCATGTACGTGTACAGGCAGGTGTCCCAATACTTTTGGCAATATAGTGTATGTTCTTCAATTGGCATTTGAAAAGGACAGAGCAAGCTTCTAAGCTAGAGTTGATATCTACAGGTTGTGCCAATAAAATGGTCCCATCCATGTAGACATAGATTTCTACACGAAACAGCAGGGGACAAAAATATCTGCCAGCTTTGATTTATATCTACAGATCAGAGGAATCTATTTTATCCCTCATAAAAGATAAAATATTAGTTGCAGTGAGATGAAAATAATTCCTTCTGATTGTACACATTTTAGGCTACATAAACACTCATGGGCCACTTTATTAGGTACACCTTGCTAGTACCAGGTTGGACCCCCTTTTGCCTTCATAACTGCCATAATGCTTCGTGGCATAGATTCAACAAGGTGTCAACAAGGTGTTGGAAACATTCCTCAAAGATTTTGGTCCATATTAACATGATAGCATCACGCAGTTGCTGCAGATTTGTCGGCTGCACATTCATGATGCAAATCTCCCGTTCCACCACATCGCAAAGGTGCTTTATTGGATTGAGATCTGGTGACTGTGGAGGCCATTGAAGTACAGTGAACTCACTGTCATGTTCAAGAAATCAGTTTGAGATGATGATGCGACATGGTGCATTATCCTGCTGGAAGTAGCTGTCAGAAGATGGGTACACTGGCACCCGATGTGGTCTTCTGCTGCTGTAGCCCATCTGATTCAAGGCCCGATGTTTTGTGCATTCAGAGATGATATTCTGCATACCTTGGTTGTAACAATTGGTTATTTAGGCTACTGTTGCCTTTCTATCATCTCAAACCAGTCTACCCAATCACCTCTAATATCAACAGGGCATTTTCATCCACACAGCCGCTGATCACTGGATATTTTCTCTCTTTTGAAGCATTCTCTGTAAACTCTAGGAGGTGGTTGTGTGTGAAAATCCCAGTAGATCGTCAGTTTTTTAAATACTCAGACCAGCCCATCTGGCACCAACAACTATGCCACGTTCAAAGTCACTTAAATCTTCTTTGTCTAGATGCTTAAATGCATTGAGTTGCTGCCATGTGATTGGCTGATTAGCAATTTGTGTTACCAAGCAATTGAACAGGTGCATCAAATAAAGTGGCCGATGAGTGTAAATGTAAAACTGTATTTGTGGTGTATGTAGAATCCCAGAGAAACACACAAAACGGTTATAGGATGCCTGATAGTGGCAGTGATTTGTACTGTCAATATAATGACGCGCTGGTGTCGGAAACCCTATCCTTGACCCAGCTATCAGAACCGTCCAGGACCCATAGGATCCTGGTCATTTCAGAACATGGAATTTCCTGTGGGCTGGGACAGGAACATCCCCCAGGGTAATTGATAAAGTCCAGCCCACATCCATATTTCAATAAACTGAGGAGAACAGGATATGCACAGGGTAATTCCCACGGAGCAAGTACAACTGGGGAATTGCAGGTGTTTCTGATATGCTCCTGTCACAGGATAAAATTTGGTAAAGTTTATTTCTGTTTTTATTCCCTTTTATTCTCATAGTGAATAGCCAACTGTATATGTATTATTGTCTGTTTTGTATTTTTTGTAATTCTATTTTTTTTTCTTTGTATATATTTTATGCACTGCCCACTTTTGGGATATTAAAGTAGAAAATGAATAAGTAACTTCTGCGTGCTAAGCTAGGGCTCATATCCCTGGGGAGATTGATGCACTTTACTGTCTATATGCTCGGTCTAAGTTCATTTCAAATCTGTGTGCAATTATATTGTGTTGGCAGATTGTACACTATTAGATCTGACAGATGGAGGTGTGTGTGTGTGTGTGTGTGTGTGTGCGCGTGCGTGCGTGCGTGCGTGCGTGCGCGCGCGTGTGTGTGTGTGTGTGTCTAGCAGACCAGCCATAGGAAAAACTGCTGGGTGGTGGCAAGCTAGCGATTGTTGTGGGCATGCTGTTCTTCCAGAGCACATGCACCAGTGCTCTACACAGGTAACTATCTCCTAATAGCGTTGGGCATGATGTTTGAGGGAACAGTAAGCACCCCACAATGCACTGCGTCCTTACAGTGCATTGTGACTGGAAAAAACAATGCACCTGACAACAGGTCTGGTGCAATGCTTCAGCCAATTACAGCGCATGGTGACGTCACAAGGGTGCAGGGGTGTTTGATTCCCAGCCTGCCAGTGAAATGGACTAGGTACTCGTCCATGCAGATTAGTGTGTGCCAGTAGTGGCCAAATGTTATGAAGTTTATCATAGCCAGGCTGATCTCAGGAAGGGCACTGTATATTTTTTTCTGAAATGGAGGAAGCATATGATCATTTCACAACATAAATAGCTGGATAAATGGGCATGTGGTTAACCGCTTCCCCACCGCCCTATAGTAAGAAGTACTGCTACAGGGCAGCACGGCTGCGCAAAACCACGTCATTGGCGGCTACAACTGTTGATCACCGGGTCCCGGTTGGAGAATCCCTGCTGGCACCCGGTGATCGCCGAGGAACAATGACGGAGCAGAGGTCTGTATGTACACAATACAGATCTCTCCCCTGCCTAACAGAGTAATACAGAACAGCATGCCTCCCTAGTAAAACACACGCATAGCACATAGTTAACCCTTTTATTGCCACAGATGTTAACCCCTTCTTGCCCAGTGTCATTAGTACAGTGTCAGTGCATTGATCACTGTATTAGTGTCACTGGGGATGTCAGTGACAGTTAGGCAGCTCCCCCAAAGTGTCAGAATGCCCGCCACAGTCCCAGCTATAAGTTGCTGATTGCCACCATTACTAGTATAAAAATGTTGTTTTTTTTTAAAGTTCCAGCATATATACCGCCATTTGTAAACATTATAACTTTCATGTAAACCAATCAATTTACATGTATTGAGATTTTTTTTAGCAAAGACATGTAGCAGAATAAAATTTGGCCTAAATTTATGACAAAATTTGATTTTAAAAATTTTTTTACTGGATATGTTTTATAGCAAAAAGTAAAAAATATTGTTTGTTTTTTTTCAAAATTTGTGGTCTTTTTTTATAGCGCAAAAAATAAAAATGCAAAGGTGATCAAATACCACCAAAAGAAAGCTCCATTTGTGGGGGAAAAAGGATATAAATTTAATTTGGGTGCAGCAATGCATGATCGCACAATTGAAGTTAAAATAATGCATTGCTGTATCACAAAAAATTGCCTGGTCAAGAAAGAGGGTAAATCATCTGGAGGGCAAGTGGTTAATGGGGTAGGTGTACCATTAAGCTTGCCATTCATGTTTTTTGGTAGGTCTTATGTTAATTGTGAGGCCCAAAAATAATTTGAACTCCTCCACTATGAGACGTTTCCATTCAAACAGACAGGCATATGATGAATTGGGGTTATTTGCAATGTACAGTATTGCTAGGCAAAAAAATGGTCCACAATTAACTGAAATAAATTGTTGGTGAAAAAATTAATTTTTGAAAATCAATTGGTGAAAACTTTTCAGCATTGGCCTGAACACCTGACTGTGCAGTAAAAGGAATTGTACTGATCCTGAAATGGAGGGAAGCCATAAATGGGTTTGTAAGTGCATCTGGGAGACTTGTATGGGCCCTAATTCTTGGGGCCTGATTAGATACCTCAGCACTGGTACTTTCATCCAGGGGTCTAGCACCATTGGTGTTTTCCGATTCACCATTGGGGTGTATGGTGCTGCTTGGGGTTCAGAGCACTTCATCCTTTTTGGAGGGGCCATTTCCCCCTCGATTTCCCTGATTTGGTGACTGACCCACTACTTTCCATAGGTTCATACTCCAAATCAGAATCAAATGGAGAGGACTCCCCACTGCTATCATCTGTCATACTGAGGATTTGAAATACCTTCTCACTAGTGTAAAAATTGTTTGGACACAGCTGGCTCTGGTGACAGTGGAACAGGCACATTTGATGACAGCTAAACTGACAGCTGCACAGGTGTGACAGGTAAGCTTGCATTCAAAATGCTACTGAAGGCAGCTCTGTGTGACAGGTACACTTGCTGATGGCTGCATTTATGGCAGCTGTCTGACGGGTTCACTGCTGATAGTGGCTTTGTGGTGTGTGCACTGCTGATGGCTAGGTGACCGGTATACTTGATGTCTGCTGTATGACAGGTACACTTGATGTCTGCTGTATGACATGTATACTGTTGATGGGGCACGGATAGCTGCTGTGTGACAGGTACACTGTTGATGGTGCACTGATGGCTGCACTGTGTGACAGATACACTGCTTAGGCTGCAATGATGACAGGTACACTGTTAAACTAGGGCTGATCAGGGCAATCAGTGTTGTGCACAGTAGTGCAGAGGGTTAGATCAGTAACTCAATGTTCCGGATTCTCCATCTTCTCAGTATCAGGATCAGTGTGTGAAGAATGAGAAACCAATGACAGCAAGTTACCAGTCTTTTGTTAACATTTGTGATTGGCTGTGATTGGACACAGTGATTATATAGTAAATAGCCACTGTCTTTGGCTCTTTACCTTGATTAGTGATGCGCTGTATCCAGAGGACCAGCTTACTGCAGATGAGGACACACATGCGCAGCAAGTCTTGGATGTTGTTATGTGACATCCACCCAGAACAAGAGTGGTCCCACTTGGCCATCCTTCTACTATAGGCCTGTTGAGAACCAGTTAATGATGGTACAGCTGTTAATGCCATTTAAAAGGAGCCCCCATTTGATTAATAGATGAGTGATAATAAAAGATTTTTATTTTAGCAGATGCGTGTGTAATGGCATTTGTTTGGGAGATTATCCACCTTAAAGTCCCATCAATTCTTGTTCTCCCCCTTGGCTGTGAGGAAGCATTGTTTAATGGTTATATGCTCTTAAATTGGGAAGGGGGTGGTAAAAAAATGTGTTATACCCCTGGCATTGTAGTATAGAGTACTTCAGAAAACTAAATGTAATCCAATAGGATTTCAAAAATAGTCATACATAAATTTTCGGGGGGTCTATGGACCAGTCCTGGTCCTCTTCTGTCATTAGTGGTGGGCAGGACCTGAATGATGCAGAATAATTTTTGCAGCATTCTCCTAAAAGTACTGGGGGTCTTATGATACTCCCAAGAGGGGGGGTTCTAGACCTCCTGGGCTCACAGAAAATGAGTGTTACCATCTAGTGTTAAAAAGGAAATACTGCAGGGGACATTGCTAGAAATAGTTTGAGTATTTTTATTTTAAATGTATATATTTTACTTTAGCTTTGTTAATTAATCTGTAGTTTGGTTTACAATATTTAAAAGTGCAAGGTTTTCAGTGAGGGTTCAAAGCTTGTTTGCTTTGATTTTGAAATATACTCTAAATCCACAATCAGAGGGCAATTAATATAATGATCTTTCTAGTAATTCCCCCATACACTGCTCCTTCCATCACTTATGCAAGAATGATCCAGTGAAATAAAAGTTTGTCATTTATAAAGCAGAAAATGTATGTCTGTGTTCTTTGTCTAGAGGACATCAAGAGGTTCCATTGTCAGCTGTCTGCTTATGATGATCCATCACTGAGGAGGATATATGAGTATTACAAAGATGACTTGACCTACATCTTGGAGAATGTGAATCCTCATGCCATCCTGGTAGAGCTGAAATCTCAGAATGTCTTAAACACAGAAGTAAGAAAATATTTTTTCTAAATTACCTACAGCAAAATATATAAAGGGAAATACTGAGTAAATAGTTGTAAACATGGAGTATCCTGGTCCTTTATAATTGTACATCATATCACTTCATACTAACCATAAACAGCTGTACAAAGTGCACTGCATTGTGCAAAATCTGGTGCAGCTCTGCATAGAAACCAATCACCTTCCAGCTTTTATATAAGTAAGAAGCTGATTGGCTACTATGCACAACCGCACCAGATTCTGGGTGCACCAGTTTTTGTAAAACTACCCCTAAATCAAAACTTCATAACATCGCATAGAAAACTATTAAAGGATAAGTTCACCTTTTTCTGTTTTTTCCTAAATTCCAGCTCCCCATGTACCAATATACTATTAATGCAGAAATTAAAAAAAAAAAGCCTTCCATCGTCTTTCACACCCCTTACCTTAGTGTCTAGTTGGCTGTATAAAAAAAACTTCTCTATTACTTTGGGACATTTCTATGCAATTAGTGAGTACAGTTCTCATTAAATACACAGCCATAATTTTTTTTTTTTGCAGATAGTGCAGGAGCTGAGCAATCAGATTACAGCCTATGTGGATAGGGCTGTAATATTACAAAATGAACAAACAGGAGGGTGCAAATGCCTGGTGAATTATCAATGATTTATTGTTCACAAAACATAGATGCCAAATGGATACTCACAAAAGTGGAAAGTAAAATTGCATAAAAACTACAAGATACCACAGCTAGGGGAATCACGTGTATATATGCAACCCAGTTGGTCTGGCAATCTAACATGTTTGGGAGGCGTACCTCACTCCAAAGAGCTATGCTAACCACTTGTTGGCTGCTAATAGATTAATCATTTCCATCATGTGACATTTGGGATCTCAGGGTGGCCATCTCAGAATTGGGCTCTGTTGCCCACTGACTCCATGTCAGCTAGAGATGCGGGTGCTGGCCTGGTCACAGCTGTCTTGCCCTCAAACAAGGCATCTTCTTCCCTTACTACTTTAAGGCTCCATGCACACGGGGCGTTTTAATAAAGCTGGTAACGTTAGCTGTGTAAAGTCATGTTAAAAACTGGAGTTTTTTAGCATTTTTTGCATTAGTGTTTAGCAGCATTTTGCTATGTTTTCTCGTGTTTGCGTTTTTGAGCGTTTTTTTTACCAAAAGAAAAACTTTTTTTGCTAAACAAAAGTCCAATAATGCCAGTTTGCCGCATTTTACTGCGTTTTTCAGCGTTAGAGCATTTTTACAGCTAAAAAAATATCTAGGAACCCACTAGTTCTGGGTTTTTTTTCCAGCCAAAAAAAACCACCCCTGCCAAAAAACGTTGATTACAGTCTAGGTGTGCATGGACACATAGGATAACATGCTGGGGAGTTTACTGTCTGTTGAAAAAAACTCCAAAAGCCAAAAACAGCAGCTGTAAATATGTCCAGTGTGCATGTTGACTAATGAATTTGGGATACTTTAATAACATGATATCGACTGAAGTCTTCAACTAGATCAGAGCATAGGGCACCTCTCAAAATCTGCTGAGTTCTGGCTTGATCTACAACCCCTGGCAAAAAGTATGCAATCACCACTCTTGGAAAATGTTAATTCAATTGTTTAGGTTTTTTTCTACACAATCCCAGACATGCCTCAAAACTATTTTCATTTAACATTCCAACCTTCTGGCTTTAGGAACACTTAAAAAATATAAAAACAAAAGAAAATTGTAACTTGTCAATTGCAACTGTTTTTGCAGATCGAGCAGAGGAAAAAAAAATAGGGAATCACTCAATTTTGAGGGAAATATGGAATCACCATTTACTTTGCTGTTCTAAAACAACTAACTGCATCAGATTACATCTGCTAATTAGTCTGCATGTAAAAAAAAAAAAAAAAGAGCTTGCACACCTTGTTGAGCTGTTGCACCAACCTGAATGACATAAATCATGGCTCCAACACGAGAGATGTCAGTTGAAATAAAGGAGAGGATTAGAACACTTCAAGAAGGTAAATTATCATGAAATGTTGAAAAAGATGTCGATCGTTCCCAGTCAGTTGAGTCTAAAATGTGGACCAAGTACAAATCAAATGGGAAGGTTGTAAAAGGGCAGCGGACTAGTAGACCAAGGAAGACATCAAAGCATCAAGATAGAAAACTTAAAGCAATATGCCTTGGAAACAGAAAATGTACAATAAAACAAATGAGGAACAAATGGGCAGAAACTGGAGTCAATGTCTGTGACCAAACTGTAAGGCATCACTTAAAGGAAATGGGATTTACATACAGAAAAGTCAAACGAAAACTCATTAACACGTAAACAGAAAAAACAAGGTTACAGTGAGCTAAAGAAAAGCAATCATGGACTTTGGATGACTGGATGAAAGTGATATTAAGTTCTGAATAACGAATCTGTATTGGGCAGGGTGATGATACTGGAACTTTTGTTTGGTGCCATGCCAATGGAATGGATAAATACGACTGCCTGAAGAAAACCTGCAAAATTTCCACAATCATTGATGATATGGGGTTGCATGTCAGGTAAAGATACGGGGAAGATGACAGTGATAAACTCTTCAATACATGCAAAAGTGTATATTTAGATTTTGGACACTTTTCTTTTCCATCAGTTGAAAGAATGTTTGATGATGATGACATCGTTTTTCAGGATGATAATGCGTCTTGCTATAGGGCAAAAGCCGTGAAAATTTTCCTTCAAGAAAGACATATATTTTTTTTTCTACATAATTAAACAATTGAACATTTTCCAAGAGTGGTGATTACATACTTTTTGCCAGGGGTTGCATGGCTGAAGATTCTATTCGCTTTTTCTGGTACCTCCCACTCTTCCGGGGCCTGCATGGCTTGCTCCATCTAGGTTTCATACTCTTCTTCCTCAGCAAGTACCGCTGTTTTCCCAAAAAGGCTCTCAGCTTCTGATACTCTGTCCCAGTGTATGCCAGAATGTTCTTCTGGTATTTTGTCACAAAATCTCCTAAGGATGCAATGAATTCCGATCCATTCACGGCTACCAGTGCTGGTAAGGTGACTTCTTCTGCTTGGCTTTGCATAATTTGCCACCTGTGCAATACATTTTTTATGTTTTTAACTAAAACAATTGAAGTTATTTTTGTAACTCCAGCTATGGAACAATCATATTTATTTTCCAGAAATACCTGTCAATGGAACAAGATCCATTTTCCTTCTCTCGCACCTTGTTACAAGATATTGAGAACCTGGGAAGAAAAGCTGTGATTGGACTCTGGGAATGTCTCTATGTGCTGAAGAATAATCATCGTCATCCAAATTTATTAGCCATTCTGGAAGAGATCACACAGATCGGTAACAGAATTTTGTGTTTTCAGTTAATATTCTTATGAAATAATGATTAACATCAATTATCCCTAAATAATGATTAATACGAATTATCTCAAAATAATGATTGACACCAATTACCCCAAAATATTGATTGACATCGATTATCTCAAAATATTGATTGATACTGATTATCTCAAAATAATGATTGACACAAATTATCCCCCAAAAAAAAGATTAACACTGATATGTTCAATGTAATGATTGGCAACAACCATCTCAATATAACGACTGACACCATTTATCCAAAAACAATGACTGACACAAGTTATCCCAAAATAATGAATGACATCATTTATCTAAAAAAAATTATTGCCATGCTTATCCCCCAAAAAAGTGACTAGTACCGATTATCCCAAAATAAGGATTGACACCAATTATCTCAAAATAATGATTGATACCCACTATCCCAAAATAATGATTGATACATTTATGCTAAAATAATGAAAAGCACCAACAATCCCAAAATAATGACCGACAGCATTTATCCCAAAATAATGACTGACAGCATTTATCCCAGAATAATGATTGACACCATTTATGCTAAAATAATGATAGGCACCAGCTATTCCAAAATAATGACTGACACCATTTATGCCAAAATATTGACTGATACCATCTATCCCAAAATAATTGATGCCAAATATCCAAAAATAATGACTGACACTAAATATCCCAAAATAAGGATTGACATCAGTTTTCCTAAAATAATGATTGACACCATTTATTCTAAAATAATGATTGGCACCAACTATCCCAAAATAATGACTAACACCAATTATCCTAAAATAACACCTGACACCAATTATCCTAAAATAATGACTGACACCAATTATCCTAAAATAATGATTGACATCAATTACTCAACCAGCATTTCCAGGCTCCCAGCTACTAAAATATTTCACTCTGAAAATGAGTTTTACATTACGTGGAGTAAAAAAAATAAAAAATAAAGTAAAGCAGGAAATGGGACTTTAAGTGGTGCAAAAAAATGACAATATCACAACCTATATATAAATACAAAATATATTATATGTGATAAAAATCTTTGAATACACATATAAATCATAAAGACAGAATATAGCATATGTAATTGCCCGTAAGCATTTTCCCTGTCCTTCAATCCCAAACACATTGGTACAATATTCTTTCTATGCTTATATATCACATATTAGTACACATAAAAATGAAGAGCTTTTTCCGTAATGAGGTGAATCTATAGCAGGGAGTACAACCCAACATGTTTCGCAAGGAGCTTCTTCATTGGATCTGGTCAAACACTGGTACCATAATATAAAGTTCTTGCTTTAACAAGAAAAAATGCTATGCACTAGCAAAATCCCAGGGTGGTGAAGGGCAGCACTTTGGATGTGAGTGGGTCCCCCCTCCATATCCAAAAAAAAAGGAGAGAGATGAGCAAGGAGAGCAAGCCTACAGGAGTCTGGACATTAGGATCGGTTCATACATTAAATCCGGAGGTGGTTTTTGTTCTCAGGGCTCTATGAATCCAGTTGCAAATGAAATATTGAGAGTCTTGGTCAGGCAGTAAAGAGAGGAATAACTTCTTAGAATAGACAGACAAGTCAGTGAAAGATTCTGGGACTCCTCTGATCCTTAAAGTGCTAATAAACCCAGAACTCTGCATTCACTATATCTGGTCTCCCACAGTACACACAACATGGAAATGCAATTATAAATAGGTATAAATACCTTTTCTCATCAGCAGTTAGAGCAGGCGCGTCACTTCTATCAGTGTCCAGCTGAGCACAGGTTAAAGCTTGGATGAGTTTTCTTTCTGCTCTAGGAGGATGCAAAATCCCTTACCCTCTGTCTGGACAGTGCTGATTGGCCCTGTGCTGATCACATGCACTCTCCCAAGAAAAAAAAAACTCTCTAGCAGTACACACCAAACTGAGCATGTGCATGTGGCTACAGGTTCAGTCTACTGGACAGAGGGGCAGAGAAAACAGGACCAAACAGCCTTTTTACACAATGCATAGGATTAACCCCTTAGGTTCCACAGTGAGTATAACAAGCATGCTTTACTACATATAGAGACTGATTTTACTGTTGTGGGTTTAGTAACACTTTAAGTTGTTCCTCCTATTTCTATTATCTAAATCCACTACTTGTGCCTGAGAGTTGTAGAAAGGCTGCAGACAAAAACCCCATGTTCCCTGATAAGCTCAATATAAACAATGACAAGTTTGTCATGTTTGGTTTCAAGCCTATCAGTACATGATCCCAGAGCAGCCATCTCCTGTGTAAGAGTGTTTGTGGTCTTATTTGGTTTCATCTGAAACTTAGATATCAGCTTTGTGCACATGGCTTCCAAACTATTGTCAAGATCCAGCTTAGTAAGCAGAATGTACTAAAGCCGGTTCACTCAGAATCTGGTGCACTTCTACACGGAAACCAATCACCTTCCAGGTTTTATTGCTAAAGCTTAATTGAACAAGTTGCGGTTGGAAGCTGATTGGCTACCATTCACAGGTGAACGAGATTCTGATTAAACCAGTTTTAGTAAATCTCCCCTACATGGTTATTGGTTCTCAGCGGACTGCTGTGGGTGAGTGGTGAGCAGGGAGGCAGAGGCTGCATGTATATCGGCGCCATCTTGAGCAATGCCAAAGTGCTCCCTGTTCCTCACCAGACAGTGGATGAGTGATTTGTGAGCCCTTCCATGGTGCTTCTTCATGATTGACAGCATGCAAAGTGTCCCAAGGAAGGGGGTGATAAAACTAATAGCTGTTGGAAGTAATTGTTAGCCCCTAGTTTGAGACTGAATGCCCAAGTATTCTGGAGCAGTGTACAGATGCGGCCATCCTGCTCCATGCACCCAAAATGTGTATTTTAACGTGTGCAAAATTTGCAAAAACAGCTCTGGCAGTAAAAAGGATCAATACTCTGTGAGGTATGAAATGGCTAGTATATCAATGATATATGTTCCATACACTTATTTAGAACACAATTTTAATGAAATAACTTCTAAATATTTATATGTCAGAATATTGATGGCAACATATATGGTAAGTAAAAGGTGCAAAAGGGAAATGTTAAAGTCCTTTGATAAGTACATAGAAACAATGGAGATGGATAGGGTTAATCCAGGAAGATTCACACTGAGGATGGCTACAGCACCTCCAGCAAAGGCGGGACCTTGAGAAAGTCCAGCTAGCCAAGCATATAATACAAAAAGAGAGAGACGGAGGGCGCCGCCCACTCAGTGGTTTGTTCAAAAACGGAGACCGGGTGGACCCACTCTGGAATTCAATGCCATGCCTCCTTACCACTCAGACACATGTGACATCTTTGTTCAAAAAACACACCATACTCATGGCTCTAACCAATCCCAGTGATTATTCCTGTTTGAATTGGATTTCCAGACTTATATCTGCATCCATGATATACAATGATATCCTTCTACTGTGTTTTATGGAACATTTTCACCTTCCTAGCTCATTTATATTGGAACTAATTCAAAGATAAGGATTTTCATTAGTCAACAGTGGAAGGACTCTCAGTTCACAGTGGAATACTCCTTCATTTACTTATCTTTATTGGTCCTTTGGGTTAACTTATATTGGATTGTGCCCATTGATTGCTATGCGATAAAAGCAATATATTATAATAATATTTTGCATATGTGTGTGTGACAGGTGTTTTTGTGCATATTTTAACGCACTAGGTACCATTTGTCTTATGTCTTCATGGTTATCTCTTTTTTATGAGTGTTAATAAAGATTTATGAGGACATCAGTTGGGATTATTCTCTATTTTGTTCACCTTCTCCATCATTACTTTTTAATTAAAATTAACATTATTATAGAGTATGGGATTGATTAGAGCAATGAGACGATTTTTATGGTATTTTTTTAAAATGTGAGAATTGTGGATGGCTCCCACCCTGAGGATATCTGGTAGTATTGTATATATTTTTTGACCTAGTAGAATACTTTCTCTCTGTTTTTCTTGCTCATGTGACATCATTCCTGAGAGTCCTGGGCTTCCGTGGTGTCTGCTGCTGCTATCATATACAGGCTTGCTCATCATTCATTCTGCTACTATGATACATTTGTAAATGTAGAGCTACCCCCTTGAGAGCCACTGTTTTTGGGTCCCTCTTTACCTCCTGTACAGCCAGGCAACATGCATTTTTCAGACAAAAAGAAACAGACCATGGGCTTGTTTTTTTAGGATTTATTAGGAAATTAAACTTGGATAGTGTAAAGGAATCATGGGATGACCAACTTGATTGAAGAATAACAAAACAAGCAAAATTTCCTTCTCTAGCATACTGCAAAATGACAGGGTTTTGACTGCATTCCAGTCTGGACCACAACAGTCTTTAGCAAAGTAATCCCCATCCTAGGAATTTGGTGCCCCCTCAGGGATTTTCAGGGATTTTCAGCAAAGTAACAGCTTGTAGGAGCTCTGGGTCCCCTTAGTGAACAAATACCAGTACACCTGGCTACAGTATCAGATCCCAGGGCAAGGGATTGGGTAAGCACTGTCTCATTTAAGACTTGCCAAAAACTTGCATCCAGCAGACTTCTCCCTTATAGGCCCTGGTGGCATAGAAGTACTCACACTGTCCTTGTCATGCAGCTATGGATATAATTCCTTTCAGGCCTTTTTCTGGGCTGGTTCTTCTTCAGACTATGCCAGCTGTCCTTCCCTGGTGGACTGTAACCTCTCCTCACCTCCGCCTACTGACTTCTAGAAGCTTCTCCAAGCTTCTAGAGCAGGTGAAGTACCAAAGGACTGCCCTGTAGAGCCCTTCAGTTTAACCTGAAGTAACCCTCTGTCTAAACCCAGGCTTCTAGCAACAATCAATAAACTATATACACTAGAGGGCACTACATAAATATAAATTACATCTATTTTGGTTGGAGGAAGCAGATGGACTAAGTCTAAGCATTTTGTGGTGCATTTTGCAGAAATGCACTACAGTCCATTTAACATGATTTCCTATGGGGCACGTTCACATCTCTGCATTTTCACCCAGTGCGTTTTTTGGAAAGGGTCAGGGACTTTTTAAAAGGCAAAATTTTGCGTTTTGGTTCAATAGACTTCTATGGAGACGCTGCAGAAATGCATGCAGTGCATTTTTTATTCGTTTTACGGTTTAATCAACCCAGCATCAAGTTGGCAAAAAAAGCAAAAATGTGTCAAAAACAAGTAAAATATGCATGTGCAAACATGCACCGCAAAAGCTCTTCAGAAACAGATCAAACGCAAACTGCATAGGTATGAACCTAGCCTAAAGGTTGATGATCATGCTGTTCATATACAGTATTTACTAAAGTAAGTCCAGTAATTGCAATTTTTAATTCATTTTCAAATAAACTACTACACTGAGTTGGTGGCACTCTTTGTCACTCCATTGTTGTAGTACACGCTTGGTCAAAATATGGAGAACCATATTCTGTCATGTTAAATGCAAAAAATGATTATTTTTATTCAGCTGTTTAGACATAATTCTAAAGTGTAGTTTGGTGTATGTGAATGGTCAGCTTCAACTGCACATGATTCAGAGCCGTCATCTTATATTTCTCTCTATAGGTGAGGGTCTGGTTGAGCAGATTCTGCTGGATGAACTCGGACATTCCCTGACTCCAGAGCTGAGAGGTAAATACAATCTATAGTGTATTTATCATGTGACTTACTTTGTGTGAGATGGTTTTGGAAAATGTACACTTCATTTGTACCATCTACTCCACTGACGGCTTCTTGATTTGTATCAAAAAAATTATTAATGATGATATGGGTGCACAGATTGCACTGGATCCCGGGGTCTGTCTTCCGGTTATATCAAAATCAGAATTCTTGGAGAATGAATTTTATTCAAAGTCCAGAAGCTCATTGCAGAAAATGGATCTGTAAAACTGGATCTCACATATGGACAACTGTATTACACTTTAGTGACTGCAGCCTGCTGACTTCAGCTGTCAAAATGCTGTGGGAGGCATTGTGACAGCACAATCCAACAGGTGTGCTTGTGAAAAAAAACTATATGATCACCATGCCAGAGATTTTATAGTGAGCTGAGCACAAGGCTGGGAATCATGCAGATTAGTTCTTGATTGATAGCGTAATTTGGAGTAGGGTACATACAAAGATCATTCCTACTTCTCATCTGTAACTAAAGGCAAAACTTTTGTTTTTAGTTTTGGACAGGTTGGAGATGGATTAGAAGTCCTGTTAGGTTTTTTTTTTGCCTAGGGTGGCAATTTTTTGGGGGGTGGCACTGCCCCCCAGAAGGAGGGACCTGGTGAGCAGCGGCAGGACTGACCCATGTAGGGCCGCCATCAGAGGGGTACCACCGGTGGTGGGGGAGAGCGGTTACAGAACAATGCACTGTATTAATCCCTCCAGCAGCTGAAAGCAGGTTTCTCCCCTTCTACCTCCCACTGTCTTTCTGCTGTTGAAGGGAGAGACAGACTTGGCTGGATTGAGGGGGTGCCCTAGTGCTTCTGAGTGGCTGCTCACAGCTGAGCTCCTTCACCCACCCACATTCAGAGCCAGGACAAGGGGACAGCCTGGAGCAGGGAGAGGAGAAGTGGTGGAGAGGAAAGAGCCAGGAAGAGGTGAGCTGTTTTATGTTCTCCGGGCTCTCCCTCCTGTCAGAATAGTGCTCGTCCATGCAGCACATGAGGCAGGATCACTGACAGATCGTATGGGACTAGACATTTCCTGCTGCCTGGAGATTAGCTGCCCTTGGAGGAGGTGTGTGTATGTGTACAGTCCCATACGATCTATCAGCGATCCTGTCGCATGTGCTGCATGGACGAGCACTGCTCTGACAGGAGGGAGAGCCTGGAGAGCACAACACAGCCCATACCTCCTTCCGGCTCTTTCCTCCCCACCTTTTTCTAAGAAGTGTAATGGGGATTTGGGGGGTAGTATTTGCTAGAAGGAGGAATGGAGGGAATGTAGGAGGGTTTGGGGGATTTGAGCCAGGAGGGGGGATTGGGAGGAATGTTTTTGCCTGAAGGGGGGGGGGGGTTGGAGAATGTGTGATAAGGGGAGAATGCTGACAAACATTTATTGTCACTTTACAATTGAACAATTTCCAATTCATAGAAAATCATTGAACAATATATACATGATCATTGAAATATATATAGTCTGAAAGAGAGAGAATTCAGTGATCATGTATGTATGTATGTATATATATACACACACACACAATCACTAAACTCTCTCGCTCTCTCATTGGAGGGGGGAGGGGCGCACAATTTTTGTGTTGCCTAGGGCAGCACAAAACCTAAATGCACCACTGCCTATTTACCATTATTATCGAAAATCAAACCCAAATTTTGGGTTGTCCCCAGAAAAGTGACTAGTTCTGTTGACATGGGGGTCCCCAAGGAATTTCTTTAGTTTGCAGGGATTTCCTCTCACTTCCTGTTTTGGCTTTGGGACAGAAAGTAAAGGTAAATCTCCCCAATGGGAAACAGATGGCAAAAATAAACTCACAGGGGTTATAACCCTCCCTAAGTGCTGGTTCTCACATATGTTTCTATGGTGCCTGTTCACATATGACCGGTGCACTGGCGGTGCGGATTCAGTGCGGTTTGAAAGAGTCCTGTCCAATTTCTGAGCAGTACGGTCTGGTTCAGGTGCGGATCACAGGCTATTGACTTCTATGGGAACCGTTTCTAAACCGCACATGTCATCAGTTGTGAACAATATTAAATCCTGACCTGGACCTAATCTAAATCTGACCTGAACCGCTGAACAACTACTGTATCAATTAGCTGTGAAACCTGAGCTTCAATCTGCACAGCACATATGAGATTCAGCACTTACTCTATCAAAAATACAAAAAAAAATGTTTTGCTCATCGTTCTACTTATATTCTTACAGCATAGTGTCTGACAAATTTGAAAATGTGAGCTACTATGGTGAATATTAAGGTGCCTCAATAATTAATCAATTATTTTAAATTTACACACAAGTGGTTCACTGACACTGAACACTTACTCATATAATAGTGCATATAACTAAAACGTTATTAATATGTGCCACGCTCCACTAAATAAATATTATAATATACCTGTAGTAAATGTGTATGCTATGTTTCTATAAAACATGTAATTCAAAAACAAAAATATTAAATGTGAAATTAAATAAATATCAACATGTGAAATGTGATAATATTAGTATATATACAATAAATTCATCAAATTGTCCAAAATTCACAAAAAATAAAGTGAAAAATTCACATAATAAATCCAAAAATGTGTTAACTTCGTGATGAAAACTCTGATAAAACAGCAGCAACAAATGGACTGGATATGATTTTCTTATGCGCTCACATAAGAGGGTTTATATGTATTATAGATTGTAAGCTCGAAAGAGCAGGGCCCTCGAACCCCTCGTGTATTGTATTGTACTGTATTGTCTCATGTTCTGTCCCCCTCGCTAATATACAGCGCTGAGCAAACCCTTTGGCGCTATATAAATACTGTATAATTATAATAAAATTTCACAAAGCTGTTTTTATATTATATAAATGTGAGTGGAATGTCATTCAATACACTAATAAAGAGTTAAAAAAGGACAAGGCACTATGTTCTTTTTTTTTTCGCACTACTAATATGGAGAATTAAAGAGTAGAGGAAAAGGAAGTAATAGACCCCTGAAGGAGAGAGGGAGAAATCCATCCATCCTAATCCAACACAGTGATCAGCTAACCTGAGAGACCCCAAGTGGAAAAATAGAAATATTACAACTTACAACTCATCAACCCTGGAAGCACATCTACCACTGGAAAATATTTCATCTGTCCATTCAAGGACAAAAAGCTGTTTTAGCCTAATCTTCAGTTAGGCTAAAATTAAGGTGAGCGCATAAGAAAATCATATCCGGTCCATTTATTGCTGCTGTTTTATCAGAGTTTTCATCACAAAGTGGACACATTTTTGGATTTATTATGTGAATTTTTTAACTTTATTTTTTGTGAATTTTGGACAATTTGATGAATTTATTATATATATATATACTAATATTTATTTATCACATTTCACATGCTGATATTTATTTAATTTCACTATATATATATATATATATATATATATTTATTATTTTGGGTTTTGAATCCCATGTTTTATAGAAACATAGTATACACATTTACTACTGGTATATTATATTATTTATTTATTGAGTCTGACAAATTTAATGTATAACTATGGTCACCCATTAAATGCTGCAGCACTTAATTATAAAAGCATTTAATTATAAAAGTCCCACTGATATCTGTAAAGCAGAAGTTCAAGCTATACCTAACTATACTTAAAAAAAGAGGAAAAAACTTGACACTTATGTGCTTTAAAATGCATAGAGGCAATCATAGCATAGGCCAATGGTCATACGTTCCCTGGAAAAAATGGGCTGTGCAGCCCTCCCGAGACTGGGAGATCCAAAACTAGAGAAAAAACATAAAACAGAGGAGACACACATGCCTAGTGCATTAGCTTTGGACACTTTATTGAAGGGTGTAAATTACAAAGGTTATACTCACAAAACCAAGTGAGCTTGAAAGTATGTAATGTGTAAAGCATGCAGTAGGACCTCTCTCCACCTCCCAATGGAGACAAAATGGCAGAACCAGCTGATACATTTCGGGGACCTTCTTCTCCAGTGCTAGGCTGCTTTCAGGCTCACTTGGATTTAAGAGTATAACCTTTGTAAGTTACATCCTTCAATAAAGTGTCCAAAGATAATGCGTTAGGCATGTGCTCCCTCTCTGTTTTATGTTTTTTCTCTAACTATACTTAAACCTGTTCCCACCCCTAGGGTATAGAAGGGAGGGTGGGAGTAGGTTCGGCCATAGTTAGGAATTGCCTGAACTTCCACTGTAAGTCTGCCAGTGTACTCCACCTAGTGCAGCTTCCTGTGGTGGTGTGGCTGCACTGCTTGTGAATTCATGTAGGCTGTTTCTGCTTGCACTACATTTGGACTACACTGCCTGTAGCTTGTCAAATAGCACCTGGCCACACCAAGTCCTGCCCACTGTTTTTTGGATTGACAGCACTGCCTCTGTTAATGAACCCCTCCCACTGTGAGATTCAGTATCTGGAGATTCAGCTTTTGACATAGCAACTGGATTTGGCCTTTTCTTTGTGTCCTAGTATTGAGGCCAGCATTGATCAATGTAGATCAACACAGCTCAACTAACATGGTGTGAAAAAGTCCTAATGTTCATAGTCTGGTGTACTTTAAGCCTACATTAACCTTATAAAGGTGTGTTATATGGTTCAGAGATACTGGCTCTGGCTCTCCACCTCTCTCACAGCCGGGTACTTGGTACAAGAGGAGACATAGTCCTGAGAGGAGACATACATGCTTTCCATCTCAATTGTCACCCTCCCTGTCTGGAGTGGATCTTGCAACATGGAGAACTTGCCTCAAATCTACCCAGACTAAAAATGACTTTCACCAGGTGATTCAAGATGTTTAAATAGGCCTGCTGTAGTGAAATCAAAGCTCTTCAAACTGATTTTTACCATCTTGCTAACAGAGTGGAGGATGTGGAGGAGGAACTTCAAAATGCCAGATCTTTAGGGATATGCAAAGGCCCCTTGAGAATTTGGACAACCCTAACCAGAGAAACATAAGAGTGCAGGGTTTTCATGAGGCAGGTGACTCTGAAGATCTGAAAGTAATTCTGCAAACAATTTTTAACTGACCTCATTGGGAAACTCCTAAGTCATAATATTGAAATGAATAGGGCTTATAGAGTCCTGAAAACCAAAGGTCCTCCATCATGGCCACAAAATGTCATGTTGAATCCACTCTTACATCTTTATAAAGGAGATCATGAGAAAAACTCGTTTGGTTCATACTATGCGGCATGAGAGGACACCTATACAGTTATTTCATGACTTGTCATGGCTAACTCTCCAGAAGCGTAGATTCCAAACAGTTTTGTCTACTCTACGTGACACAAATATTACCTATAAATAGGGTTTCCTGTTTAGCCTTTCTGCAAAGCGTAATGGCAAGACAGCTGTGTTACGAGTCCTGGGAGGACCGTTCCACTTTCTGTGACATCCTAGATATACAGACACCTGACCTACCCAATTAGAAACTTTTTCCTCCAACACCAGCGGCTCCTGTTCTGTGGCAACAGGTCTCACCAGGAAAGTGCCCATGTTCCAAGGACTCACCGCACAAGCATCCCAAAATGAATTCCACCGGATGACTGGGTTCCTATGTCTGCTGTTGCCTCATACTTTTTCTTTTAACTCTGCTCGAAAACTGCCCATTTCTCTGAGACATTTTACAGAATGCTGTTTTCCTTATCACTGCCAGCTGCTGAGTAGGGGTCTCCTCTCTTATTCTTTTACCCTCCCATCTTCTCCCACCCCCCACCCCCTTTTTTTCTCTCTTCTCTTCTATCTTGTATCTTTCAAGATGGCACTCCATCACAGAACAAATTGAGGCTACAGTTAAGTCCCTATCATGTCACAAGGCCCCTGGATCAGACAGGCTTCTATATGAGTACTGTAAAATTTTCTTTCCTGATCCTTCTGCTCTACCTGACCACCCTTTATTATGGTTTTCTCCACAAATAACCTACAGTCAGGTCCATAAATATTGGGACATCGACACAATTCTAACATTTTTGGCTCTATACACCACCACAATGGATTTGAAATGAAACGAACAAGATGTGCTTTAACTGCAGACTGTCAGCTTTAATTTGAGGGTATTTACATCCAAATCAGGTGAACGGTGTAGGAATTACAACAGTTTGCATATGTGCCTCCCACTTGGTAAGGGACCAAAAGTAATGGGAATAATAATCATAAATCAAAATTTCACTTTTTAATACTTGGTTGCAAATCCTTTGCAGTCAATTACAGCCTGAAGTCTGGAACGCATAGACATCACCAGACACTGGGTTTCATCCCTGGTGATGCTCTGCCAGGCCTCTACTGTAACTGTCTTCAGTTCCTGCTTGTTCTTGGGGCATTTTCCCTTCAGTTTTGTCTTCAGCAAGTGAAATGCATGCTCAATCGGATTCAGGTCAGGTGATTGACTTGGCCATTGCATAACATTCCACTTCTTTCCCTTAAAAAACTCTTTGGTTGCTTTTGCAGTATGCTTTGGGTCATTGTCCATCTGCACTGTGAAGTGGCGTCCAATGAGTTTTTGTCAGAGCAGGGAATTTAAAATCTCTTTGTTCGAAGACAATATTATTCTTACCCTGACCTGCCATCGTGTGACACTCCCAAACCTTCATAAACCCATGGAAACCTATGGGTCCCCATCAGGGTATCCAAATCTGAGGTCCTGCCAGTACATGTCTCTCTTATGGAGGTACAACATCTCTCTACTTGCTTCTCATACTTGGGGCAGTTGGCAGCAATAAAATACCTGGGACCTAAACTTACCCCTACCCATGAGTCACTGTACGGCACAAACCTACATCCTTTATACAAGATGATCCATACATTTCTCACACAATGGAAGCACTATCATATCACCGTTTTAGTTTGCATAGCCTCTGTGAAAATGACTATATTCCCTAACATTTTATATCTCTTTGATACGCTACTAGTTCCTGTTCCAGTATCACAATTCAAACAGCTCCAAACAGATATTTTAAATTTTGTATGGGACTTTAAAAGGCATAGAATATCTAACTCTTTTTGAATCTCAGATAAATGTTGGGCTAGCACTCCCAAATTTTCTGAGATATTACCAAACAGCCCATAAAGAGCTGTTGCATCCTAATCCACACTTTTTGCATACAACCTCTGGAACGAAAAAGAGAAATTATGGTTCGCTCCAGTTCACCCTAATAATTTGTTGTGGAATGAGGATGCGGGCATTGACCCTTCTAATTTTCTCCTCAACATGTCCCTTCTGCATGGTCTGTGGAGAACAGCCTCATGTCAGAAGCCTCCTTGATGACTTCCTTTCTCCATAACCCCAAAGTGCCATATAGTCTTACTTTCTCAATGTCCTCTCCATGAATGTTAGGTAATCTATTCCATTTCAGCCACCTGGTGGATCCAAGGAATAGAAAGTTTTCTTTTGACATAATTAGAGACAGATTCCAACTACTATAACAATAATTTTATGGATACTTGCAGATACGTCATTATGTTCAATCACTGCCACCCTGCAGTTTTCTAAACTGACCCTTTTTGAGAAGACAGTCTTAGAGGGGGGCCCTCTCGGAAGGACTTAATCTCGGCCATCCCAGGGCAAACACGCATATATGCACAAGTGGGAAAGAGTTACTGTATAGGGAAAGAGTTGTCTGGTGTCAAGCAGCGCAGAGTTCTATCTGTACTCTCTATAAGGGAAAAGCTTACAAAATTCTTTACTTTTGGTACCTGACAACCGCACTACTTCATGCTATACACAAGACGACAAGTGACCAATGGTGGAGATGCCGTAGAGCTTGCGGCTTCCTATTGCACATATTGGCAGTGTTCGAATATTTAATTTTTTTGGCAGATGGTGCACCACCTATTAAGATACAACTTTTCCTTTTGCGTCAAAAATATTCCTGCTAGGTCATGATGGCCCAATCCCCCCCCTTTCAGTTCAACCGTGAACTTCGAACCAAGGAAACAATTCAGTAAGCGGTATCTTACCGCATCCAAGTATTCGGTAAGATACTGCACCGCATTTTTCCAAAATAAAGTTGGCATTCACTAAGAAATACTGAAATACCGCATAAGTTATTTTATTAAGTCTTGCAGTATTTTAGTAGTGAAATATGCGTTAATGTTTCATCTGTCAGCGGGGGCCCCTAAGACTCTCACTTAGTCTTTGACTCTTTACTGCCTCTGGGACACCCCAGTCTTCCACGACTTGCAGTGCCTGATCATTCCAGCTTTCCAGTTCTTCTTCGCCAGCCGGGGTTGGACTCCACCCTGAAAAGAACCAAAGAATCCAGTATTCCTGATTCACCGAGGCTGCATTTTGCACTAAGCTGTCCACTAGCTTGCTCATGTCAGTGTAAAAGGAGGCAGGGGGTAGACCGGCCATGGGTACATTAGTTTTCACTGACGCCTGGCTCACTGTTCCATCCCGAGAGTGATCTTCTATTGCACAGGTGTCAAACTGGTGGCCCTCCAGCTGTTGCCAAACTACAAGTCCCATGAGGAATTGCCAGACTGACAGTTACAAGCATGACTCCCAAAGGTAGAGGCATGATGGAACTTGCAGTTTTGAAACAGCTGGAGGGCCACCAGTTTGACACCCCTGTTCTATCGGGTCTCCAACAGGCATCAGGGGTATTATTGGAGCCTCAACCCCTTCAGCCAAACTCACAATGTCCTTCTTGAAGCAAGCCAGTATAGCCACTCTCCACTCTAGCAGGGCACGGGTGCAGTCTAAGCCAAATTTGGTCCTCATGTCAATGAGATAAGCCCCTTGCCCTGGTACAGCTCTGTTCCCTAGCTGCCGAACCTCCCTTTCAGTCCTTTCACTCCCACGTATTTCCACCACTGTACACAACTCCAGTTGGCTACCTTGTTCCCTTGTCCCACGCTGCCGCTGTGGCTGGGTCCATTCACTCTCCATCTCTTGGCTCATCAGTATGCTTGCTTAGGCCAGCCATGAGGGGTATCCTGGATGAGCCCCCAAATGTAGCGCTATCCTAGATGATGGTCCCCTTAGATTGCCCTGACTTTTGCAAGTCTCCTGACACTTCTGACACCCTGGGTTCAGACATAATTCACAAGAAATCATGATTTCAAAGACACACAATTGCAGCAAACAACTGAGTATTTACTCATAGTTCTTTTGTTGCAGACAGTTAAAGCAAATACTTCTTAACCACTTGCCCTCCAGAGGATTTACCCTCCTTCCTGACCAGACCATTTTTTGCATTATGGCGCTGCGTTACTTTAATAATTGCGCAGTCGTGCAACGCTGCACCCAAATGAAATTTACGTCCTTTTTTCCCATGAATTGAGGTTTCTTTTGGTGGTATTTGATCACATGTGCTGTTTATTTTTTGCGCTATAAAAAAAAGACCAAACACTTTTGAGAAAAAAACAATATTTTTACTTTTTGCTATTAAACATGTCCAGTTTAAAAATCTAATTTCGTTATAAATTTAGACCAAAATGTATACTGCTACATGTCTTTGCTAAAAATCCCAATACATGTAAATCAATTGGTTTATGTGAAAGTTATAGCATTTACAAATGGCAGTATATATGCAAGGATTTTTTTAAATTTGTACTAGTAATGGCGCCGATCAGCATCTTATAGCGGGACTGTGGCAGGCATTCTTCCACTGGGGAGAACTGACTTGGTGTCAATGACATCCCCAGTGACACCAATACAGTGATCAGTGCTAATAAAAAGCACTGACACTGTACTAATGGCACTGGGCAGGAAGGGGTTAACATGCAGGACGATCAAAGGGTTAACTGTGTGTTGTCTGAGCTCTCCTGAGTGATTGGAAAGCCCGGTAAGGATGTGACCGGTGGCATCTGATTCCGGGCACACAGTAAGAGGAATTTCCACTGGAGGGTTTGGACACACTCTAAAACTATGTCTTGTAAGTCATGAATCTGATGCTTTTTTATCACAAAGTGTACAGCTGCTGGATTATTTAAGTCAATGTCTGTGCCTTGTTGGAGTTGTTGATAGCTACTCTAATATTACTCCAGTGCTTTTGAAACCTTTTCTTGAATGGTCCATTGGTTTTACCATGGTATGTTAGGAAACATAGACATTGTAACATGGATACACACATTTCAGTGTTGCGGGTCAAATATCCATTGATCTTGAACCATTTGCCACTGTGAATTGAATAAGTTACAGTTAAAACATCTGTAACAAATCTGTATTTGTGAATGCACTACTGGCCCCTTAGTATATTCGGATCTTGGATCTGCTTGTATGAGATGAGTGTGAGTAGACGTATTGGCCTCGTACACTGTTAATGATGGCACCTTTAGTTTGTGACAAAGTGGTTATAAACCCTTACATCTACTCAGTGAAGTGAATAGCCTCAGGTGACACAGATGAAACAAATCATCCTACAAAAGATTTACTTGTCTATCTGCAATCTTATCTTTTCTACATCCATTCAAAGAGCAACATTTATAGAGCTCCCAGGAACAGAGCTGAGGCTGTCAATTTGCTAGAGGTCCCTCCCCTGTCACCTTTTTTTCTTTTGGTGTCTGGAAAATGTGTCAGAACGGAATCAGGCTTATAGAGGCACGAAGCATCAGACAAAAATTAAACTTAGTGCTCTTAATTGAGACAAGTACACACTATAGAGGGATATGCTTTGTTCATATTTAATGTCTGAGGTTTACGAGCACTTTAATGTTTGTCTGCTCTTAGTATATTTAGGCGCTTGTGTGCTGTATGTCTTACTATTTGATAACAAATGGTATATGTTTGAACCTAGAGTAGTCTATCCATGGGGTTCTTATTGCATGTTTGTTTTGCCAGTTGTTCATTGCTTTGGTAAATGATGAAGCAACTATCTTCCCAGGATATCCACGAAAGAGAAGCCACTCTTTCATAAGTTTAAGGAATGTTCACTGAGCTCTGAGCATATATGTAGCATTCTTAGAAACTGTGACATGGAAAGACCCTGGATGAGGTATTCAGGATGTACGCTTTTATAATGAAATGTATTGTTCGTGCCCATAGGTTTTGTAAAAAGTGAGATGTCCAGTTTTTTGTCTATTTACTCTGACCATGACATCCAAAACAGACAATCCTGTGTGTGAAATTTCGGGTGTGAATACAGTATCATTGAAAATACCTCATAGAATAATGACAAACACATCACATATACAGTGGACCCACATATATACAAACAGTGTAAATAGAATAAAATAATAAATTAACTTTTCTTCCCCAAAACCCACTAATAAATTAGCTAATTCTGATGCAGCAGAACTGACCATTTCTGTTATTGAACATCTGTGTTCAAACAAAAGAAATTAAGGACTGATTTAAGGCCTTCCAAAATATAAAATTGGGTAATGAATGATCATGGTTTTTCTGGAGGAGGTTTTCCACCACCTCAAGTCCTGGTTCATTTGGTATAAAGGTATGTAGCATATCCCCGAAGGAGCGGCTGGTGAACTTGGTCTTATTCCCCCAGTTAGATCAACCACAGCTAGGCACACAGAATTGTATTCACTCTTTCACTGGCTCAAAGAAACCGTCTAGGGATATCTTTGTTTGGTTTTTATTGGAACAGGGAGCGTGGGATACCCCAATAAACTAAAGAACTGAATGACTTGAAGACTCCTTAATTTTCTAGCTGTACTGTGCAAAAGGAATGTTCCAAATGATCTTTATGCTGTCGTTGACTAGTACTCCTTCCAGAGATTAAAAGCTACACAGTCACTGACTTCACAGCACTAGGGTCCATTACTCATAAAGCCACAGGAGCACTGGGTGCCTCTTGCTGATATCCACTGGGCTCTTCTCATTGAGGGAGATGCAGACTCATATCACCATAGGGTGGGCAGCTGGACTCTTTACCACCAACGTCCTCCTGGCTCACTCTAGTGAGCTTTGCCAGAGACAACTTGATTCCAGGACTTAGTTTCTGCAAACAGCCCCCCAGCTAAGCCTAGCTGGTACTTCTGTGTTTTCCTGATGGCTTCTTCTAGTGCTCTGCTCCAGGAAGCAGAGCTCCTGCACAGGGGTCTCCTCTAGCAGGACTGGACCCAAGAACTCTGTACATGATGCCTCAAGCCTCAGACTATTTAAAGGCTATCCAACCACCAACTGGGCACACCTTCCCAGGAATTTGCTGGAGTCCCATAAATATTTAGGCTGCCTACTCTGTCCTTAATCCCACTATGATTCTAGAATCCTCTATAAAGCAGGGGGAAGTAATCTGAACAGAGGCCTGTGAGACACTAAGCAGTCCTAAACAATCAACCTGCTCATTTGATTACAGTGGCGCCAACTATATGTACAGTATCTCACAGAAGTACACCCCTCACATTTTCGTAAATATTGTATTATATCTTTTCATGTGACAACACTGAAGAAATGACACTTTGCTACAATGTAAAGTAGTGAGTGTACAGCTTGTATAACAGTGTAAATTTGCTGTCCCCTCAAAATAACTCAACACACAGCTATTAATGTCTAAACAGCTGGCAGCAAAAGTGAGTACACCCCTAAGTGAAAATGTACAAATTGGGCCCAAAGTGTCAATATTTTGTGTGGCCACTATTATTTTCCAGCACTGCCTTAACCCTCTTGGGCATGGAGTTAACCAGAGCTTCACAGGTTGCCACTGTAGTCTTCTTCCACTCCTCCATGATGACATCACTGAGCTGGTGGATGTTAGAGAACTTGCACTCCTCCAGCTTCCATTTGAGGATGCCCCACAGATGCTCAATAGGGTTTAGGTCTGGAGACATGCTTGGCCAGTCCATTACCTTTACCCTCAACTTCTTTAGCAAGGCAGTGGTTGTCTTGGAGGTGTGTTTGGGGTTATGTTGGAATACTGTCCTGCAGCCCAGTCTCCAACGAGAGAGGATCATGCTCTGCTTCAGTATGTCACAGTACATGTTGGCATTCGTGGTTACCTTAATGAACTGTAGCTCCCCAGTGCCGGCAGCACTCGTGCAGCCCCAGACCATGACACTCCATGCTTGACTGTAGGCAAGACACACTTTTCTTTGTACTCCTCACCTGGTTGCCGCCACACACGCTTGACACCATCTGAACCAAATACGTTGATCTTGGTCTCATCAGACTACAGGACATAGTTCCAGTAATGCATGTCCTTAGTCTGCTTGTCTTCAAACTGTTTGCAGGCTTTCTTGTGCATCATCTTTAAAGGAGGCTTTCCTCTGGGACAACAGCCATGCAGACCAATTTGATTCAGTGTGCGGCGCATGGTCTGACCACTGACAGGCTGAACCCTTGCCTCTTCAACCTCTGCAGCAATGCTGGAAGCACTCACACGTCTATTTCCCAAAGACAACCTCTGGATATGACGCTGAGCATGTGCACTCAACTTCTTTGGTCAACCATGGCGAGGCCTGTTCTGAGTGGAACCTGTCCTGTCAAACTGCTGTATGGTCTTGACCACTGTGCTGCAGCTCAGTTTCAGGGTCTTGACAATCTTCTTATAGCCTAGGCCATCTTTTTGTAGAACAATTCTTTTTTTCAGATCCTCAGAGAGTTCTTTGCCATGAGGTGCCATGTTGAACTTCCAGTGACCAGTATCAGAGAGTGAAAGTTATAACCCCAAATTTAACACACCTGTTCCCCATTCACACCTGAGACCTTGTAACACTAACGAGTGACATGACACAGGGGATGGAAAATGGCTAACTGGGCCCAGTTTTGACATTTTCACTTAGGGGTGTACTCACTTTTGTTGTAGAGGTTTAGACATTAATGTCTGTGTGTTGAGTAATTTTGAGGGGACAGCAAACTTACACTGTTATACAAGCTGTACACTCACTACTTTACACTGTAGCAAAGTATTGTCACATGAAATGATATAATAAAATATTTACAAAAATGTGAGGGGTGTACTCACTTCTGTGAGATACTGTAGCTATTCTGGTTCAAACCCAACTACTTTTGATAATTTTCATGAGAAGTTTCTGGGTACACTAGACCAGAATATCTTGTTAGTACTGGAAGAAGAAATGCCCCCTTCCCAGTCCTCCCCTGATGCAGAGTCTACTGGGGAAATGTATCTTTAATGGACCACTATTTGGCACAGTAGGAAAAGGTAAGTGTATACTTTCTTTGCAGTAAACATGTCTTATATAATTCAGTTAAGGACTGGATTACTTAATGTTTGTAATACTTAACAATGAACTTTTCTTTTCTTCTATTTTTTCCTTTTAAAATGCTTTTAAAAGTGGTCTGATACTGTGTATCTGTTAGATAGGTGCAGAGTTGCTAGATAATACTGAGTGTCTTGTCCACTCTGCCCGTGTTACCTCAAGGAGTCTAATCAGTCCTCCCAGCTCGTCCCTTGGACAATACCCCTCCCACCATGTTGAGAGATAATGAGAGGGGAATATTTTTTGCAGTACAGTATAGCAAACAAAACTGGGCAAGGCTGACATTCTCTTGCTATTTCAGTTCAGAAAAGGCACTATGTTATCTGTCACAAGAGGAAATTAGAATACAAAAATGTTTCTGGCAGGATAACAAAGTATTTGTCTCTACTTTCAGGGTCTATAAAGAGACAAAGCATGGAAAAATGTGTATATTGCAGAGAATAAATCTGTTCTCAAGTAATATCTGGACGTTGGATGACCAAACATACAGTAGTAACCTGTAACATCAGTATTTGAAATCAAAATGTAATTATAATGAATGTAAAAACTGTGTTAACATTATGAAAAGTACAAAGCAACATTGTTCATTTTTGCTTTAACCTGAGTTATGAAATATTTCCATTATATTCCCAGATATTCAGGAAACGCACAAGCAGCATCTGATGGAGAAGACTGAGACTCTATTGGAGCATAGACCCCCAGGAACTACCCTGGAGCCACAAAGATTCCTCATCAACGAGCGTTATGTGAACCTGATTGTTGTCTCTACCCGTCAATTCAGGCAGCGTCCCCAAAATGAGCTAATACAGACTGGGGTAAAACATGAGAAATGCTTAAAGGAAACACAAACTGGACTGGAACACATTTCACCCAGCAGGCTGTTCCACTGGAGCCGCCAGTCACAATGTGTACCACATGCAGTAATGGTGAGTGGAGTGCCAGGAATAGGGAAGACCACACTGATGCAGAAGTTTGTCTATGACTGGGTGACCGGGAAAATCTACCAGAGATTTGCTTTCACCTTCCTTTTTAGATTCCGGGATCTGAATAGACTAGGAGAGGTCAGCTTGGAGGAGATGATTCTTCAGCAATATCCATATCTGGAGGGTCAGATTGGAGATATCTTCCAAGATCCAGAGAGACTTCTGTTTATATTTGATGGTTTAGATGAAAGTATTCACCAAATGGATTTCAGATCAAGTAAACTATCCAGTCCAAAACACAGAACACATTTTGGTGAGATTGTGGTCAGTTTGGTGGGGCAGAGTCTTCTTAAGGGTTGCTCTGTACTAATAACCAGCCGTCCAACCAGACTGGCATCAGTTGATATTCATGTTTTCGAGAGAATAGCTGAGATCATGGGATTTCTCCATGAAGACAGACTGATCTTCTTTTATAATTTCTTTGGAAATGAAGAATTGTCAGAGAAAGCTTTCCATTATGTGCAGGAGAATGACACACTGTACACTTTCTGTTATATCCCATCATACTGCTGGATCATTTGTACAGTGTTATCGATGTGCTTCAGAGCCCAACCAACAAACACTGATCAGCTGATGGCATCATTACCCAAAACAGTGACACAACTGTTTGTAACTTTTGTTGCCCATATTCTGGCCAATCACAACCAGAATAAAGATGGTGGCCACACTGCCCAGGAACTGCTGACATCTATTGGGTGGATGGCAGAACATGGAGTTATGAATCACATGATTGTATTTGATGAGTGGCATCTGGATTCATTCAGTGTGAGAAATGATAAATATATCTTTTCATGTTTCATGATGGAATCTGGTCAGCCTCCTGATGTGGATTACACCTTCTTACATCTCACTCTTCAGGAGTTTTTTGCTGCTTTAGTCCATTTTATTAACTATGATCCTGACAGATTACAGGAAACACTCGATAAGGCTGAATCTTATGAAGATGGCCGTGCTGAAATATTCCTCCGTTTCCTCTGCGGTCTCTCAGACTCTTCTACTAGATCCATGCTACAGGCTCAAGTGGGAAAATTGTCTACTCAGGCAGCCAGACATGTCATCACCTGGATTCAGAGAAAAGTCACAGAAGAGCAAAAACCCGGAAAACCAAGAGGACACAAGAGAGAGCTTCTGAATGTATTCTACTATCTCAATGAGAGCAGGAATAAGGCTCTGGTGTCACAATGTATTGGATCAAAGGACATTGACCTTTATAATGTCCCCCTCACCCCTCTGGACTGCTCTGTCCTATCTTTTATCCTTCAATCCTGCAGAGAGACAGAAGAAGTACATTTAAGTACATGTAATATTCCAAGTGAAGGACTGAGGAAACTTATACCAGCTTTAGGTGCTATCAAGAGTTTGAGGTAAATAAAATACGAATAATCACATTACTATAATAAATTGGTATTTTCAGGGTTTTTTTCAGAGAAATTATTAGTATGATTTGGTTTTGTTATATACAGACTGAGCATATCAGGAATTTTTGTCATCTGTGTCCCATTGGGGAGATCTCCGTTCGCTTCCTGTCCTATAGCCAAACAAGGATGTTTAATTTTCACAGAGAAATACAGCACATTTCTTTCAAAATGTGAAATTAATATCCAGAATGAACAGATGAATGAATTTGAATTTCTATCTTTTGATTGATGGAAAACTGCAAAGTGTATGTTAAAAAGTAGTTGAGGCTCTTAAAATTAGGTGTGTGATTGAAGCAGTGTGCTTTAGTTTTAACATGATTATGGCACATGTTGGTTAGAGAGGAACATCTTGGCGCATAGATGAGGTAGTGTGCATTGCTCTATGAGACAGAAAATAGTGGACATGACCCTACCTCTAGCCCCCCACAGGAACATATGGTCCCCTCCTCCCAAGGACAGAGCTCCCCTGCCCCATAGCACCCCCAGCATACAGAGCTCCCCCCACCTCATAGCACCCTCCAATATACAGATCTCCCCTCACCTTCTAGCAACCCCCCCAAATACACAGATCTCATCCACCTCCCAGCACCTTCCAATACACACAGATCCCCCCACCTCCTAGCACCCCTTAAAACACAGAGCCCCCCACCTCCTAATACCCCCAATACATGGAACTCCCCCCCCCTTCCCAGCACCCAGAGTACACAGAGCTTCCCCCACCTCCGAGCACCCCCAATACACAGAGCTTCCCCCTACCTCATAGCACCCCCCAGTACACAAAGCTCCCCCCACCTCCTAGCACCCCCAATACACAGAGCTCCCCCACCTCCTAGCACTCCCCAATACACAAAACTCTTGTCACCTCCTAGTACCCCCTAATACACAGAATTCCTCCACCTCCTAGCACTCCCAACACAAAGGGCTCCCCCCACCTCCTTACACCCCCAATACATAGAGCTACCCTCACCTTCTATCACTTCCCAATACACAGAGCTACCCCACACCTCCTAGCCTCCCAATACACAGATCTCCCACCTCCTAGCCCTCAATATACAGAGTTCCCCCCACCTCCTAGCACCCCCCAAAACACAAAGCTCCCCCATCTCCAATACACAGAGCTCCCTTCCACCTTCTAGTGACCAAGTACAAAGAGTGGGTGCCCACTACACAGAGTTCCTCCCGTCGCACTCCATTATATATAGCTCCCGCCTCCTCCTGCAGCTGCTTAGTACAACCCTACTAGAGAGCTCTCCATGCCTATCCTCCTGGCAGATGCTTCTTTTGAACTGAGGATGTGCTGTTACTTGATGCGCGCTGTGTCATATGTAAACACAGAATCGGCACAGCAAGCCGATTCTGTGTTTACAAGTGACAGTGGCTGGCAGGGAGCAGAGGATTAGTGCTGGAGGTGACTGTACACGGTACCACTGCACTCCAGATGGAAAAAAATCACTCCTGTCTGTCAGTGACTTCACATACGGTCAGTGCCCGGGCACGTGTCCCTTTTGGCCCTGCCTTGTCCCGGTCCAGGAAATGTTCATAGTTCATTTGTATTAATTAACAAAATGGAAAGTAAATGAACACTAGAGAAATTCAAATCAGCATTTACTGTAACCACTATTTGCCTTTGAAATAGCATCAATTCTTCTAGGTACACTTACACACAGTTTTTGAAGAAACTTGGCAGGTAAGTTGTTCCAAACATATTGGAGAATTAACCACAGATTTTCTGCAGATGTAGGCTTGTGCACAGGGTGCAGCGTGGAGTGGTGGGGAGCAATGAACACAGAGAGGTAAAGATAATATCAACAATGATTTGAAGAAGGTCCCAACAACATACAAACAGGCTCAGAGGGTAGCACAGCCATCCAGTGCAATATACAGCACTGTAGCAGTGGTAATCTTCCTCAGATGAAGCCGGTCAACACCCAAATGGGAAGGCTTCCTAGGAGAGGAGCGTAGTCCCTTCACTTTCCCTACTCCTCCAGACCTGTCTCTATCACTAATCACTGTCCCTAACAGGTGGGGATCCTGTCCCTACTCGAGCCATTTGCACAATGTGTGTCAACCGCAGTGAGCCAGTGCTTTTTGTAAGTTTCATCCTCACTAAAGTTGGCTACCAGGGTCACAAGGGAGCTAGCATTCAATCAGACAGCTGTACCCAAGTAGCCAAGGAAACTGGCAAGTCACAACTTCCTTCCCCTTACTGTATTGCCACATTGGTTTAGCACCACCTGCAGTGGGGAATAAAGACTGCACCTGCCTACAAGCTGCCTCAGATCCTTCTTTCTCGTTATGTAATCCCAGATAGACTTAATGGTGTTGAGATCAGGGCTCTGTGGAGGCCATCCAATCACTTCTAGGACTCCTTGTTCTTCTTTACACTGAAAATAGTTCCTAATGACATTGGCTGTACAATTGGGGTTGTTGTTCTACTGCAGAACAATTTAGTGCAAGTCACATGCCTCCCTGATTGTATGGCATGATTGATAAGTATCTGCCTGTATTTCTCAGCATTGAGGACACCATTTATCCTGACCAAATTTCCAACTCCAACACATGGTTACCTGCGGACACTCATTATACCGCACTCCAGCCCTTAAGCAAACAAACTGCCTCCTGCCACAGCCAAAAATTTTAATACATCAGTCCAGAGCACCTGCTGCCAGTTTTCTTCCCCCCAGGTTTCCGTGCATAGTGCAGTTGCTTAGCCTTGTTTCCAGGTTGGAGGTATGGATTTCTGGCTGCAATTCTTCCATGAAGACCACTTCTGGCCAGACTTCTCTGGACAGTAGATGTGTGTCCCTGGGTCCGACTGGTTTCTGCCAGTTCTGTGCTGATAGTACTGATAGACATCATCCATTGTTGAAGGGAAGTAAGCATGATGTGTATTTCATCTGCTGAAATTAAGTTTCCTTGGCCAACCATTGCATCTACAGTCAGTTTCTTTGTGCTTCTTCTAAAAAGCTTGAACATCACTTCTTGCAATCTCTATCTGCTTTTAAATATTTGCCTAGGAGAGAGCTGGCGTTTTGTTACTTTGCTCAGCCCCTGGCTTGGGGCACCTTTGACCCCTGGGTGTTTCTCGGCTTCTTGGCCTGTCCCATCCCCGACAGCACAATGTAAAAGTACACCTCTCTGCTCTCTTGTAACACACACTGATTCCCTTGGTTGGGGGTGGAACCATGAGCTCTAATTCTGTCTCTCTTAAATTACCGTCACACAACTGTGCCATCAGTGGACCTGTTTTCTCCAAAACCCGGCCCAGTCTGCTTTATCACACAATGGTAAGGCCTCACCCGGCACATCAATAGTTCCCAATATACAATCTTCATTATAGGGCATATTTTCTAAAACTCTGTATAATATTGTATGCTTAGTATCTTGAAGATCGGAATCAGTCCTCTTAACCACTGGTTGGTAAAATCAAAAGTCTTAGGTAAAGTTTCACAAAAGGGTAACCACTTGGCTAGTAAGTTGCTCTGCAGTATAATTGTCAGGGGAAAAGACGAGGAGCCTGGGCAAATGCTCCAATGTGCAATATGGCCACGCCAATTCACCCAAAGAAGTGCGTATGCGCATAAGCGGGTGACACGTAATTGTGCATTCCTGTGCATGAAAACGCACCGGCACACGCAGGGTGCACTAATTGCTGACACTTAATGGTCTTTATATGGACTGCAGTTCTGCTCAGTGATTGCTGGATTATCGTCAGCCACTCCTTTTCCTATTTTTATGAGTTTACTGCTGAGTACCCATTACCGACCCGGCTTGATCCTGACCTTGTTCCTGTCTGCTGCTTTGTGTATGACCCTAGCTTGATCCTGACCTTGCTCCTGTCTGCTGCTGCTCTGTGTATGACCCTGGCTTGATCCTGACCTTGCTCCTGTCTGCTGTTCCATATTGATCCTGGCTCTGGCTACGGACTACTCTACCCATCCTCCGGGATCCACGTGTCCTCTGGAGAAACTCCTCCTGCAGCAGGAGCACCCATGGGTTCCATCTCATCAGGCATCTCCAAGCAGCAACACCACTGGCAACCCATACTTCTTTGGGCACTGCACCTCCTGTTTCTACCTCCAGGGGTGCACTGCACTTAGCCATAAGGGGAGCCCTCTCTCTATTGCAGCCTCCGGTCAGGTACATGACAATAATTGATCCCCCAATGACAATTAAAACTTTTCTAGATAGGGTGAGATTTTATTTCTGTGGCAAATGCGAGGCGTGTCAGAATAATTTACACCAAAAGGAGAAGGCAAGATGATTTTAGTTCCAGATATAATGAGCATGATTTTTATATTGAAAAATGTATATCCTGTGACTCAACCCATGTTACAATACTTTCATCAAAGACCATGTGGAAAGCAGAATATGGGTTGTGCCACCCTTAAATTGAGGATTAGACTGGGAGAGCATATTAATAATATCTGGGAGTCAGGCTATAATATGTCTGTAGCTTACATTAATTACCAAGGCAGGAAATGCAGTCAAGCAGATCAAAGGGAAGTAGACCAAAATTGTCTTGGGACATTTGCCTGAGACCTGGAATTGGATCTCCTGGTATCAAGATTAAATCACAAAGTGAAGAGATTTGTGTCTACATCCCGAGGACTTTTGTGGTGGATTCATTGATGACCCCATGGGATCAGTTCTCCCTGATATGTATACAAAACAATCAGTGAGAAAGTATCAAAATGTGCATCCTGATTTACAGTTAGGTCCATATATATTTGGACACAGGCACAATTTTAGTTTTTTCAGGTATTTACCAAAACATATTCAAGCTATAGTTATATAATGGATATGGGCTGAAAGTGCACACTCCCGGGTTTAATTTGAGGGTATGTACATCCAAATGGGAGGAAGGGTTTAGGAATTACAGCTCTTAAGAGTAGCCATTCCCCCTTTTTCAAGGGACCAAAAGTAATTGAACAATTGAATCAAAAGCTGTTTTGTGGCCAGGTGTGGGCTACCCCTTCATTACTTCTTCATCAATTAAGTGGGTAAAAGGTCTGGAGTTGATTCTAAGTATGGTGTTTGCATTTGGAATCTGTTGCTGTGAACATACATCATGCGTTCAAAGGAGCTGTCCACGCAAGTGAAACAGGCCATTGTAACACTTCAAAAATTAAGCAAATCCATCATAGGGATAGAAGCAACATTAGGAGTGGCAAAATCAACAGTTTGATACATTCTGAGGAAAGAAGAATGCACTGTGAGCTCAGCAACATAAAAAGGCATGCATATCCACAGAAGACAACAAATGTTGATGATCACAGGATCCTCTCTATGGTAAAGAAAACCCATTTACAACATCCAGACAAGTAAAGGACACTCTCCAGGAGGTGGGCATATCATTGTCAAAGCCTACAATCAAGAGAAGACTGCATGAGAGCAAATACAGAGAGTTTACCACAAGGTGCTAACCATTCATAAGCTTGAAGAATAGATTAGACTTTGCCAAAAAAACATCTAAGAAAGCCAGACCAGTTCTGGAAAAGCATTCTTTGGACACTGAAACTAAGATTAATCTGTACCAGAATGACAGGAAGAAAAAAGTGTGGAGAAGGCTTGGAACAGCTCATGATCCAAAGCACACAACGTCATCTGTAAAACATGGTGGAGGCATTGTGATGGGATGAGCATGCATGGCTTCCAGTGGCACTGGATGATTGGTGTTTATTGATGATGTGACAGAAGCAGCCGGATGAATGCTGCAGTGTTTAGAGATATACTGTCATCCCAGATTCAGCCAAATGCAGCAAATTTGATTGGACAATGCTTCACAGTACAGATAGACAATGATCCAAAACACACTGCAAAAGCAACCCAGGAGCTTTTGAAGGAAAAGAAGTGGAATATTCTGCAATGGCCGAGTCAATCACCTGATCTCAACCCAATTGAGCATTCATTTCACTTGCTGAATGCAAAACTATAAGCAGAAAGACCCACAAAGAACAACTGAAGACAGCTGCAGTTAGAGCCTAGCAAAGCATCAGAAAGGAGAAACCCAGTCTTTGGTAATGTCCATGGGTTCCAGATTTCAGACAGTCATAGCCAGTAAAGGATTCTCAACAAAGTATTAAAATTTAACATTTTATTTATGATTATAGTCAATTGTCCAATGACTTTTGGTCCCTTGAAAAAGTTGGGATTTCTAATTTTAAGAGCTGTAATTCCTAAACCCTTCCTCCAGTTTGGATGTACATACCCTCAAATTATACCTGGGAGTGTGCACAAATATACTATATGGACCTAACTGTATGCCTCTTTTCCTCTAAAGACTTGTATGCTTCACCAATGAGAGTCTAAAGAAACTGTACTGTTACTCATGGCTCCAAATAGCCAAGGAGAACTTGGTATGCAGATGTACAATGGCTTCTGCAGATGAGCTATGGTTGTTACCAGATCATCTGGATTTTCTGTCTCAGGGTCCACTGTTCCATCCCTCTTATCTAAATTTGGCTTTGACAGCCTGGCTGTTGAAGCCCAAGTACTGAGAGCTGTGACTGACTCAATCATCCCCACAATTTTAGGTGCCAAAAAAATTAACTTCTTGAAAGGCATATTAATGCACCTGGAAGGATTATTTTGCTTGGTGTGAGCGATGGAAATGTATTCCTCATCAATACCCCTGGTGTCTTGTCCTTTCTTCAGTCAGAGCTTAATCAGTGATTTGCCCTGAGTACAATCAAGGATAAGGTGGTCCATCAGTCTCATACATGGATTGAAATTCGGCCAGTTCAGCAGGGACTGATCGACTTCTGTACAGCCACCCTGCCTGTTTTTTTTACCCAATGATCACTGCCATCAGCTATAGCAGACCTGATCACTGTATTCTGAAGGCAGGGAACTCTCCACACCATTAGAATACAATAGGGAAGGATTCTGCCATCCACTATGAGTGTGTGGCTGGGGAAATTGAATATTTTTTCATTCAACCACCTGGTTGAGTGAAAAAAAAATATTAATGTATGGGCTGTTTATATGTACTTTTTGACCTAAGGTGGTGTCTTCTTTTCACCTCAATCAGGACATAGTTTTTCCATCATTTTGTCAATCACTAAAACACTCTCAGGAGGTGGTACTTCATATACTAGATGTGGTTCAACCTGGTAATATCCACCTCACAGCCATGATCTGAGAGACAATTGGATTTTTTCTTTGTGCTTCTGTAAGGAATTTGCAGAGGTTCCCTTCATCTCACTCCACTATTGCTAGGTGGTGTATCCTGTCCACAGCATTCCAGTAGCTGGAACCATGGGAAGATAGAATGTAGGAGATCTTGAATACAGGTTTGTAGCGATACACTCATGAGGGCCGCTTGTATGCTTGCCCCGCTTTTGCCTTGCTTCACCCAGCAGCAAGGCGCACACACACACACACACACACACACACACACACACACACTGTGGCTCATTGTCTTCAATGACCAGTCTATGGGATGTTTGTTTTTGGAGTTTTATTGTAGAAATGGGGATAGAGATGGGGAATTGTAGTAGGATACTCCAAGATTAGAACAGTTCACACTGAGGATATCTGAACTTATCTCTTAGTTGAGCAGTATTGAAGTCCTGACTGACAACAGATAACACACTTCTATTTAAAATGTAGCAGCGGATAATTTAGTCCTTTGCAGTAGCACCAATTAGACAAACTCTTCAGAACACTTCAGAGCCCTTTCTCAGACCCATGCTGACTATCAAGCACCAGAGGGGTAGCAAAGCACACAGAGTCCTCAAAATATCAAAATAATGTGTCTGTACTCACAAGTCCAAGGACAGAATGGTTGTCTCCTTCCAATCTTCCAAGCGACTCTCCAGTGATACCAAACAGATTTTTGGCAGACAGCTCTCCTCAGTCAACCTACTGTAGAACCAGGGTCACTCTCTAACTTCAGGCCCTCTGGTCGACCCACCTGAGGCCAAATGTCAGCAAGTGCCAGGCGAGGCATCCTGCCTCCAGCCTGGCTTGGTTCAATCAAGGAAAGACACTGAACCCATGTGCTCTCAGAATATAAATACCACTCCCAGCATGCAATGTGGTCACCTTCCCCTGAAATTGGCCAGGGCTGTATCCATATTCATTCTGTTCATTTGCCTAGCCCCTACCCATGTTCTGGAAGGCTTTCATAGCTTCCTGAAGGAAGGCAGAACTCAGACAAACTCAAACACCAGAACGGCATGAGCAGACCTAACTAATCAATCACAGCACACTCTGTTAAGCAGAATACCACACTGAATTTACACTGAGAAACACAGCTATGCTTAACTTAACTATACACATCCTAGCACTTGACTAGGAGGGTGCTACACTCACCCCCCACCAAAAACAGGCCATGTTCTCACTGGCCTGAGCAGCAGCCCCTACAAAAACTTTGTACAGAAATCAAAGCAGAATATCCCACAAACTTGGAGGTAGAAAAGGGAAGTAACATATATACAGATCCCCTAAAAGCAAAACAATTAGCAGTGCAAAAATAAAGTATCTGCTGTACAAGTATATGCACAGGTTTTAGGAAGAGCCCTACCAAGTGCAACTTGTATATGTACCCCCTCGCCAAAAATGGAAGTAATTGGTGGGGTGTAATAAAACACCTACCTAACTACACTCCAAACTCTATCTAACAAACTTTAGACATTATCAGCATTGTACAATATATTACAGTGGAGGGCCTCAGCTGAGGCACAGTAGCTCCTTTCAGTCGTGCAGGAAGAGAACAGAGAACACATATGTACACATTATGTACACATTATACATCCTACTCTACAAGCTAGATGTGGGAACATCCTCCCATGAAGAAGTGATCCTGCCACCAAAAGGCAACTATCAAATCTGCTCTAACATTCTCGTAGCAGACAGATCCAATGATGGTCCACTAATGGCAACTCTTGACACGTCGTCTCTCAGAGCCCTGAAAGAAAACAGGAGGTAGATATCCTGACTAATATGGATATCTAAGTATGTCATGAAAAATATACTCATCACATTTTAAAGTCCTTTTTTCTCTGCTAACCAAAATAAATGCTTCTCAAATGCTTAGGTATTCCTGCATGCAGCACACCTTTTCTTGCGGTACCAGGAATAACTGCTCACACATGGGCCGCAAGCACTCAATAAGGGATCCTTCCCTCACTAGGCACAATACCTTCATAGCAAAGATCTTCGCAAAGTGTCCTTTAGATACTAAAAGAAGAGCTTGGCAAAGGATCCTTCCCCTGCTCTTTGGAAGTGACTTATGTAGGAGTCTCTGTTGATGAGCCATTATCTGCCCCTAAGGCAACAGCTCAAAAGACATCTTCTGAGAAGTAACAAAAGCTGCCCCTTGCACTGGGCAACAGTTGAGTTCCCACCGAAGAACCAAAACTACACAAAGGTTTCTTTTCCTTTGGATACAAATTCTTCTTGCAGCATGCTATTGCCAGAGCCTACAGCAATGTCTTTCCTGAACTCACTTTACCATGGCATGTCCAGGTATGAGCTACCCTTCCTCCTAGTCACAGGAAGGTAGTTGAAAAGATTTAAAATTAGACTGTTATCTCTTTTAGTTTCAGACAGTTACATAGTCTGGCTGAAAAAAAGACAACAGTCCATCCCAGGGAGCGTGCACCACTAGAAAAAGCGGGTGCCGTTTATGAACGGCAACCCGCCCCTGGAGTGCCACCGCCCTGCCGTTTAAAAACAGCAGGAGGATGGCAAGTGGTTAATATGTATACAGGCATAGATATTAGATTTTGATCTCGTCTGCCTTAAATATGGTAGCCTTGGTGCGTAATTCCCACCAGGTTATGGGAGTAATAAGCTTGTGGTAATGATGAGTTATAGTCAACCAATCAATAATATTACATGTTTACCGTGCATGCTATAAAAGCATGAAGCCACATCGCTTAGCCACTCCCTATGAATACAGGTGAAACTCGAAAAATTAGAATATTGTGCAAAAGTTCATTTATTTCAGTAATGCAACTTAAAAGGTGAAACGAATATATGAGATAGACTCATTACATGCAAAGCAAGATAGTTCAAGCCGTGATTTGTCATAATTGTGATGATTATGGCTTACAGCTCATGAAAACCCTAAATCCACGATCTCAGAAAATTAGAATATTGTGAAAAGGTGCAATATTCTAGGCTCAAAGTGTCCCACTCTAATCAGCTAATTAAGCCATAAATGGTCTCTCAGTCTGGTTCAGTAGGAATCACAATCATGGGAAAGACTGTTGACCTGACAGTTGTGCAGAAAACCATCATTGACACCCTCCATAAGGAGGGAAAGCCTCAAAAGGTAATTGCAAAAGACGTTGGATGTTCCAAAGTGCTGTTTCAAAGCACATTAATAGAAAGTTATGTGGAAGGGAAAAGTGTGGAAGAAAGGAGGTGCACAAGCAGCAGGGATGACCGCAGGCTGGAGAGGATTGTCAGGAAAAGGCTATTCAAAAGTGTTGTGGACTTTCACAAAAAGTGGACTGAGGCTGGAGTTAGTGCATCAAGAGCCACCACACACAGACGGATCCTGGACATGGGCTTCAAATGTCGTATTCCTCTTGTCAAGCCGCTCCTGAACAACAAACAACGTCAGAAGCGTCTTACCTGGGCTAAAGAAAAACAGACCTGGTCTATTGCTCAGTGGTCCAAAGTCCTCTTTTCTGATGAGAGCAACTTTTGCATCTCATTTGGAAACCAAGGACCCAGAGTATGGAGGAACAATGGAGAGGCACACACTGCAAGATGCTTGAAGTCCAGTGTGAAGTTTCCACAGTCTGTGTTGATTTGGGGAGCCATGTCATCTTCTGGTGTTGTTCCACTGTGCTTCATTAAGTCCAGAGTCAACGCAGCTGTCTACCAGGAGCCTACATGCTCAGACCTGACCTTTTAACTCAATATATTTGAAGGATTTTTTGGGTTTGGTCCTGCTATCTTTTGCAATCTGTCGTTCGTTTTCAATTTTTGAGGCCTTTATTTCCTTTTTGCATATTCTGTTATATTCTTTGTAATGTTTAAATTATGATAGCATTCCTTCATTTTTATATTTAATAAAAGCTCTTTTCTTATTATTTATAGCTTTTTTAACTTTGGCCGTAAGCCACATAGGTTTGATTTTAGTCTTTGAAACTCGTTGCCCATGGGAATATATTTTGCAGTGTGTTCATGTACCGTCTTTTTGAAGAAATCCCTTTTCTGTGTTGTGTTCATCGATGCCAATATTCCCTCCCAGTCTAAGTCTTGGAGAGCAGCTCTCAGCCTTAGAGAATTATCCCTCTTAAAGTTGAGTGTTTTTATTTTTCCCGTATGTGCTTGTTGTTTACAGCTAACAATAAATGAAATCATGTTATGGTCACTGCTACCCAGATGTTCTTTTATGTGGACATTCGTAATAAGCTCTGCATGGTTTGAGTTTATAATTTTTTGCCCTTTAACTGTTACTGCAGTACCATTACTCCAGTCAATTTCTGGGTAGTTAAAATCCCCCATTATTTTTTTTTAATCCAAACTAAAATCTCCATTAGCACTGTCCCAGCCCTTGCAGCACTTTTGATCTGTTCAAATTTCTGAGTCTCCACCTCCTCAATAACACTGAAAGGCTTATAACAAACTCCATTGATTACCTTTGTAGTATACAACCCAACGTGCAGTTCCACCCATAATGCTTCAGCCTCAGCACACTTTCCATCAACTAGGTCCTCTTTCACACTTTCCACCACCTTTCCTTTTTACTCTGTCTCTCCAAAAGAGAACGTAGCCAGGAATATTAATGGCCCAGTCATGTGAAGAATAAAGCCAAGATTCAGCAATACCAATTAAAAATAGTTCTCTTGATGCACCAAAGCTTCCAACTCACCTATTTTGTTTGGCAGACTTCTGGCATTGGTGAACAAACACTAAGTCATTGACACCTTGTGTACACGTATTTTGCATATTTTTTATTTTCACACAAATGGTACCAATTCCAGTGGTTGTTTGTAACAGGGGAACCTTCCTATCTCTCATAGCCCTCCCCCCATCTTTCCCCATTCAACCCACCAATAAGGACTGACCCCTATCTGATCTGTCTGCCCCATTATAGTCTAATTCTCCCTCCCTTCTCGATCCTAGTTTAAATACTCCTCCAGTGTCCCTATAAACCTCTCCCCCCAGCACAGCAGACCCCCTTCCATTTAGGTGCAAACCATCTCTAGCATATATTGTAGGTTGCACCCCAATGAAAAGTCAGCCCAGTGCTCTAGAGAACTCAATGCATAGCGGAAGGACTTGGGTTTCTAATCTCCCCCTATCTTTCCTGAGTTGTGCATGACACAGGTAATATTTCAGAGAATATCACCTTGGAGGTCCTTCCCTTCAATTTTAAGTTAAAGCAAATACGTCTTAAGGTAGTCACCTGCAGTAGTGAACACAATACGTCAAACAGTATTTAAAATATACTCAAAGGGAGCCTTTGACCCTAGATATGAAAGGGAAAAGAAAGACTTCTGAGTGCCAGCCTGCTCCTTTAAAATCCTGATGCCACAGGTCCAATGATGACAACACTCTTTGTAAGGGCTAAACATGTGAGCAATTCTATTACCAAATTCTAGATAGAGCCCCCCTTTATTATATATGCATAAATGTAATGTACAGAGTCCTTGGCTTGAGAGGTAGCAAAAGGAGACTTTTTTTCCATAATAAATTTGTATTTGGTTTTACAAATATAGTTACATCAACAAAAAAACAAAAATAGGACAGTGAAAATCTACACAATATCACAGTATAGGTGTTGTGGTAAAGTTTAACAAAGAGAAAAAAAGGAAATATTGAATAATTCATAACAGTTCTACTAGTTTCATGAAATAATCATTTTAGAGTATCCAAAAAAAGGTTACACATAATAATATCTTAGGTTACAGATCTGAACCAGTCGGACCAGGATTTCCAAGCTTTGGCAAATTTTGTAATTCTATAGTTTAGGCAAGCTAAAGATTTCTCATAGATCAAGTGGGTCTGGACTAGTTCAATGACTTCTTTTAGAGAAGGGGCCAAGTCTTTTTCCCAGTGTCTAGTAATGGTAAGTCTTGATGCTAGAAGAATATGTGTCACTAAGAGTCGATAATGGATTGGATATGCATTTGGTAAGGAGTTAGATTGCATCTTGTGGAAATTTTGTGCATTGGTTCCCAAAGGTTAACACATTTAGTAGCTAAAAAAACATTCCTGAATGCTCTTTCCCACTGCTCATTAGAGATTTCAGTCTCGAAGTCTTTTTCCCACTTGATTAAGAGTACAGAAGTCTTATTAAATTCTAATTTACATTGTAGAAAGTTATAAAATAGGGTTATACCACCTGATTTAGGAGTAGAGGAGCTATAGAACTGTAAAGATACTTTGGGTATATATATATTTTTTACTGGATGTTTCGATATGCAACGACTGATGCGTGTATAGGTTGATTTTTCAGAAGGAAGGAGGTTAAATTCTTTCATAAGGAATTCAAAATTTTGTATGTAGTTATTAACACAAATATCTTGTATTGTGCGTATGCCATTATGTTTCCAATTTGAGATAGTTGTTTTACTAGTGGGAATCCATTGCCACAAGCTTGCTTGTAGTACGACGCTTAAATCTGTAATAGAGGTTAGAGTTTTTTCAATGCCACCCCATTTTGTATCATCTTCCACTATAAACCAGTGCTTGAGTTGGTAATGATGCTTTGGGATAGTCCCTAATGTCAACAAATCACATTCCTCCTATTTTTTTGTGTTTGATTAATATATTATGTGCACATCTAGGTCTCACATTTCCCCAGATGTATTTTTTAAGCATAGATTGTAGTTTTGTTAGATATGAAGATTTAATTGGGATTGGAATTGATCTAAATACTGTATACTGTGGCAGGTCAGAAAGTGGTTATCTGTGTGTTTCACTTCCAACAATAAGTTCTTTTCTATCACCATGAAGATTAATGCTGAAAGTTGAGTCTGTCCAGTTATATTCTTATGTTTTTATATATTTTTTCCATGAATGTGTATTAAATTATTCCCAACAGCATATTCTCTTCATTTCATAGCTTTTCCCTTGGTTGCACTGCTGCCAGTAGTGTATGTTTTATATTAGAGTTATTATCCAATCATATTTAGCCATGACAGCCACTTTAAGTTATTATATGCCTCCTAGATGGCTCCAGTGTCTCCAACTCAAAATCACAATTGTCTCACAGCCTGTTTACATGCATGACCATTTAATATATATATATATACACATACACACACATACAGTGTATATGTATATATATATATATATATATATATATATATATATATATATAGCTAAATGGTTAGCACTTCCGCCTGGCAGTACTAGGGTCGCTGGTTCGAATCCCAACCACGGCACCCCCTACCTGTTGCATGTTCTCCCTGTGCCTACGTGGGTTTCCTCCAGGTACTCCGGTTTCCTCCCACACTCCAAAGACATGCTGGTAGGTTAATTGTATCCTGTCTAAATTGGCCCTATTATGTGTATGTGTGAATGTGAGTTAGAGACCTTAGATTGTACGCCCCTTGAGGGTTAGGGACTGATGTGAATGTACAATATATATATGTAAAGCGCTGCGTAAATGGACGGCGCTATATAAGTACCTGTAATAAATATATATATATATATATATATATATACACACACACACCCATACATACATACCATATATATATACACACACAGTAGTCCATGTAGCAGTGAAGTGTCAGGTTCCCCTAGGATGGGAAGTGATGACATTAGCCCAGGACCCCGAGCAGTCAGCAGTCTCTGCTCGGAGGATCGGTCTGTACATCTCCAGTACACACACTGGCACACACAATCCCCCAGCTGTTACAGGGAGCCTGCTAGTGAAAGGATGGGGCATGTCCAGTGCTGGCTCTGCCTTCTTCTACACTGGACACAATCAATAGGTAGAGGTGTGCTCTGGTTGCAGGGTTAATGTGAGTAGGATGATTAGGCCCAATGTGTATGAGAGGGAAGAGATTTAGTGCTGGGAGGCTGTCTGTCCTCACTGAGAGCCGCAGCCTGGACTCCGCACCCCAGCAGGAGACATCAAAGGTGATCCGAGCCTAGAAGAATGGTGGGTCATGGAGGTGACAGGAGGAGGAGAGGGGCGGACAATGATCGGGGTGAGGGGAGCGGATGCTAATTGATCATGTGGGACGCCGCCATGTCATGAATGATCCTTCAGCTGAAGGGACGGGTGGCAGAGGGGGAGGAAGATGCCAGGTGTCTGGGGCCAGTGTAGCAGCTTGCTGCCACTCCTTCCAGTGTTCCTCTCAGACGCAGTCCTTTATTGCAAACTGGCTGATGGATGCTGATCATTGCAGAGTTTTGTAACTGTCTCTTTTTTTTGCTTGTTTCTCTGTATGATTGGTTAATACAGTTACTTCATATTTGGTTAATATACGCTTTGACTTTAATATTGGTGCAGGTGGCATCTTATGACACTTATTTTAGCAAATTAAAAGAAATTTACCAGTTTCATGTTTTGTTGATTTATTATTTTCTACTGTTATTTATTTTTTATTTTTTTTTGGGGGGGGGTGCAAGTTGCTGGTCTTGCCTAGGGTGAAAAATAGTCTAGTGCTGGCCCTGAATACTGGAAGCCATACAACCAAGAGAAAAGCTGTGAAATTAAAAGACAAGACTATCGGGAATAATTTATTATACATTTATGGAAAAAAAATATATTAAAACTCAAGTCAGTGATTCTGATCCTTTAGGCCAGCAGAGAAGGCCTTGCTGGTCCTAATGGGCCAACACTGGTATGGAGAGATCACCATCTCTACACATGGATGGCAATATTGGGGTGTCTGCTCCGTTATAACATTTTTCTTATAAAAAATTCTATTTGCTGGAGTTTTATAAAGTGATCTAATATACATGAGTTCAATAAAGAGAAATGAGGTTTTACATTTATTCTTGGGGGGAGAAATTAATTTTCTTCTGGTAATATTCTTCTCTTCTTCTACAGTTTGGCTGATAATCACCTGACAGACAGTTCCTGCCCCCACCTGGCATCTGTAATAAGAAATAACCAGACACTGAGGACATTAGACCTGTCAAATAACAATCTGGCGGGTCCTCATTTCAGTGATATGATGGTAGCTCTGACTACAAGCCAGATAGAGGAATTATGGTATATAAATATCATGATAATTATATAATGCAAATATGTATTCTCTTTCATATTTTTATACATAGCTAATCTTTGACTGTTTTGTAATTGTTTGATTTTATCACACTCTGTTATCAGCAGTGAAGTAGTCATTTCATGAAATCTTGTTAAAATCCGATATTCTGTTTTGTCTGGTAGCTAATGAAATAGATGAGACTATAAAAAGGTCATACAAAAGGAGAATCTGATCTTACTGCATTGACCAATCAGAGCCTTATAAGAGCTTGATCATCTACTATGCTACAGTATGTGGGGAATCTCCCCATTACTTCCCATGAGTACAGAGCTCTTATCAGCAGAGATAAGTAGAATATCAGAGAAATGTCATCTCGTCCAATCACTAGCACTGCTGATTCCGGCATCACACTGTCTGTTGATGCGATTCATGCTCCATACACAAGAAGATTATATAGCACAATGTGAGTCATGTCAGTTGTATTCTGTGGTCATCCTGTGTATGGAGATATCACCATCTCTACACATAGATGGCAATAATGGGGTGTCTACTCCACTACATTTTTCTTTTAAAATTCTATTTACTAGAGTTTTATAAAGTGATCTAATATAAATGATTTTACTAAAGAGAAATGAGCTCCATTTACGTAAAGAATAGTTACATTTATTCCTGGGGGAGAAATGTATTTTCTTCTGGTAACATTCTTCTCTTCTTCTACAGTTTGTGGAAGAGTCAACTGACAGACAGTTCCTGCCCCCACCTGGCATCTGGAATAAGAAATAACCAGACACTGAAGACACTGAACCTGTCTGAGAACAATCTGGAGGGTCCTCATTTCAGTGATCTGATGGCAGCTCTGACAACAAGCAGGATAGAGAAATTACTGTGAGTATAATAGGACTGATTGGCACAATATCATTCTGGGACAGTTCTATATCTAAACCACATAATAATATATACAAATTATGTTGTAAGCAAAATCCATTTTTATAATAATAATAATAATAATAGAGACATGATCTCGGCCTGGAGGAGTGAATCCACATTTTTGCTAAGCTTCCAGACCTGTCCACCACCTACAGCCTAACCATGGCCATTTACCGATCTCTGTCTACCAAAGTGGGTGACCAATAAGAGGAAGCCAGAGAAGCATCCACAGCTGTGGACTGCTCCTGCCATAGAACGCTTTCTAAAACAAATTCAGCCGACAGTTTCTATCCCTTAGACTGGCAAGATGGAACCAGCAGTGGGTCCCAGAGTGCCATGTGAGCTCCCCATCAGTGCAGAGTGCTGTGTCTGAGAACTGAAAGGGATACCAGTGAACACAACTTGCCACCTCTCTCTCCACTCAGCAATTTGTCTTCCTGCCTTCCACACTCTATGACCAATTGGAGCCCACAATGAGTACAGCTCCATTTACTGTGGCAGATATAGTCTGGCTGGCCTCAGCCACTCCCAGGGAACAGGCACAGCCACTCACAAGGAACACCAGCTCACTGCTGCTATGAAAACCTAGTGAGTAGCATGGAAACTGATATCCATGTTGATATACTTAAATTGCAACAAGAAGTGAATTAAATTGATAGTAAACTAAATGTTGTGGTACAAGAGACTGATGATTTGAAAAATACAGTTGCATGTCCAGAGTGCATTGTGTACACTAAGATCTCAGGGGGCACAATTACACCTTTTAATTCACAACTTGGTAAATTATAGCTGTCATCAGAATATTTGGCCACAAGGAATCCCTATGGTCACCTCCCAAGCTGACCTTCATGCCACAGCTGCCGCAATCTTTAACAGTTACCTGTGCTGCCAACACCAGACAGACATCACCATTGAAAGGGTCCATAGAGCTCCGAGACCCAAGTCTGCTGCCTTGGATTTCGATGGAGCTCATATTAAATTTACTCCCGGGCATTCCCAGCGAACACTGTAGATGCGATGGGCAATTAAATCACTCTTGGATGGACTCTGTGCTAAAGATCTGGCGTTCACCTTATTGTGCATAACTGCAACTGCACTTTTGCTCTGAAACACCCATCTGAACTGCCAGACTTGTTTATGTTTGTGGATTTGGAACCAATCCAAGTTCCTGATTGGCTCAGTATCTCTATCTCTGCACCCACACCAGTCACGGCCTCTGCAGTAGGTTACACTATCCTGGGAGATCATCCACTCCTCCTAGGAACAAGGAATAATACTACAGAACCATGGCAGTTATCCAGACTGTTTCTTTAACACTTGAATTTAGTTATCCAACCTTGGCCACATTTTCTTCTCACCACTCCTTAGGATTGTGATGATGCTAGGGAGACTCAGCTGTTTCTTTCAAGATGTGTGTGTTCTCTTCCCAGATCCATCACCCACCAGCTGACCTCAGGCCAGTAAACAACATGTTTATTAAGGAGCGGGTGGCTGCTGCGTCCTTAACAACCCCGCTAACAGCTAAGTGTAAACAAAGCAATTGGCAGCAACTAAAATTTCAGGGAAAAAAACAGTGTGTGGGTCCCCCCCCAATCCATACCAAACCCTTCCGGTCTGTTATGGATTTTAAGGGGAACCCCACACCAAAATGTAAAAAGAAAATTTGTGCCCCCCCCACAATCCACACGTGTCTGGGTTTGGAGGTTGCGAATGTGCTAAGTGTAAAGTTTGGTGAAGGGAGGATGATGGTGTGGGGTGGTTTTTCAGGGGTTGGGCTTGGCCCCTTAGTTCCAGTGAAGGGAACACTTAAGGCGTCAGCATACCAAGACATTTTGGACAATTTCATGTTCTCGACTTTGTGGGAACAGTTTGGGGATGGCTCCTTTCTGTTCCAACATGACTGCGCACCAGTGCACAAAGCAAGGATGAATTTTTAGGTGGAGGAACTTGACTGGCCTGACCTCAACCCAATAGAATACCTTTGGGATGAATTAGAGTGGAGACTGCAAGCCAGGCCTTCTCATCCCTCAGGCCTGACCTCACGAATGTGCTTTTGGAAGAGTGGTCAAACATTCCCATAGACACATTCCTAAACCTTGTAGACAGTTTTCCCAGAAGAGTTGAAGATAGTATAGCTGTAAAGGGTGGGGCAACTCAATATCGAACCCTGTGGACTAATACTGGGATGCCATTAAAGTTCATGTGTGTGTAAAGGCAGGCATCCCAATACTTTTGTCAGTATAGTGTATATTCACATGGGCAACAAGTTTAAAAGGCTTAAAATAAAACCTATGTGGCTTACGGTCAAAGTTAACCGCTTGCCCGTTGCCCTATAGTAGAAGTACTGCTACAGGGTGGCAGGGTTGTGCAAAATCACTTATATATACACGTGATTTGCATCTCCGCCATTGGCCGCTAGAGATGTCAATCACTAGGTCCCGGACGGTGATTTCCTTCTGGCACTCAGTGATCGCCAGGGAAAGCTGACAGTTGAGAGACCTGTGTGTAAATAACACAACTCTCTCCTCTGTCAGTATAGACATTCTGCTTTGTATTTCTCTGCACAGCAGAGAAATACAAAAAGCATATCTATGTTGTAAAACAGCAGACATCACAATGTGAAACACACACAGCACAATTAACCCTTTCACCGCCCCAGATTTTAACCTCTTCCTACCCAATGTCATTAGTACAGTGTCAGTGCTTTATATTAGCACTGATCACTGTATTAATGTCACTGGGGATGTCAGCGGCAGTTAGCTCCCACCCAGTGTCAGAATGCCCGCTGCAGTCCTATTATAAGTCACTGATCACCACCATTACTAGTATAAAAAAAAATAAAATGAAAATTCTGCTATATACCGCCATTTGTACATGCTATAATTTTCATGTAAACCAATTAACTTACATGTGTTGGGATTTTGTTTTTAGCAAAGACATGTAGCAGAATACATTTTGGCCGAAATATGACGAAATTTTATTTTTTAAAAATTGTTTTACTGGATATGTTTTATAGCAAAAAGTTCAAATGTATTTTTATTTTTTTCAAAAATTGTCGGTCTTTTTTTGTTTATAGCGCAAAAAATAAAAAACACAGAGGTGATCGAATACCACAGAAAAAAGCTTTATTTGTGGGGAAAAAAGGACATAAAATGTAATTTGGGTGCAGCGTTGCATGACTGCAAAATTGTCAGTTAAAGTAACACAGTGCCATATCGCAAAAAATGGCCTGGCCAGGAAGGAGGTGAATCCTCTGGAGGGCAAGTAGTTAAAAAAGCTATAAATAAGAAAAGAGCTTTTATAAAATATAAAAATTTAGGAACACTGTCATCGTTTAAATATTACAACGAATATACAGAATATGTAAAAAGGAAATCAAGGCTGCAAACATTTAAATTGAAGACAGATTACAAAAGATAGCAGGACAAACCCCCAAACTTCATGCAAACATGTAGGCCCTTTACAAAATAATCTAGAGTGGGTGACTGGGGACCCAAAGGAAGGTAAATTTATTAAAAACCTTCTTCAGCTGTGTATGCAAAAGGAGCATGGAGAATCTCTTGTTTATAATGGACATGGTATTAACACAGCCCCAGGTGATCCACAATGGCTCAAAACTGATATGATCCAAAAATATTTAGACAAAATAAAAGTGAATAAAGCACCTGGACCGGATGGAATACACCCACTTTTCCTTAAAGAATTAAGCTCTATCATTTCAAAGCCATTATTTCTAATTTGTTGGGACTCTTTAACGACTGGCATAATACCTCTGGATTGACGTTAGGCCAATGTGGTTTCTATATTTAAAAAGGGATCAAAATCTTTATCAAGTAATTACAGACCTATTAGTTTAACTTCTATGGTTGGGAAGATACTGGAGAGTTTAATAAAAGACCACATAGATGAGTTCTTGCTGGAAAAAAATATTTTAAGCAACAGACAGCATGGACTCATGAAAGTCAGAAGTTGTCAAATAAATCGGATTTCTTATTATGAGGAGGTGAGCAAAACCTTGGACAGAGGGGTGGCGGTGGACGTGGTATACTTGGATTTGGCAAAAGCGTGGCTCTGGAAGTGGTATACTTGGATTTTGCAAAAGCAATTCCCCACACACACGGCTAATGTGTAATGTAAAGTCTACAGGCTTGGAAAAATCTGTATGGAAATGGATAGAAAACTACATTCAGAGAGTAGTGGTTAATGATTCATACTCTGAATGGTCTCGAGTTGTTAGAGATGTACCCCAGGGTTCAGTGTTGGGACCCTTACTTTTTAATTTATAAACGATATAGGGTCTGGAATTAACAGTACCATTTCAATCTTTGCAGATGACACCAAGCTGTGCAGTGGAATAACGTCCTTACAGGATGTCTCTAATTTACAAGCTGACCTCAATGCACTTGGGGGCTAAGAATATGCATGCATCATACATACTAGGGGGGAGTACGACTGGGGGAATCAATGGTAGAGAAGAATCTGGGAGTTCTGGTAGACCATAGGCTTAATAGTGGCATGCAATGTCAAGCTGCAGTTTTCAAAGTAAACAAAATCCTCTCTTATATTAAAAGAGGTATAGACTCCAGAGAGAGATATCATTTTACCCTTGTACAAATCATTAGTAAGACCTCATCTGGAATATGCAGTTCAGTTTTGGGCACCAATTCACAAAAAGAACACTGGGGAACTGGAGAAAGTACAGAAAGAGCTACCAAACTGATACGAGGAATGGAGGAGCTCAGCTATGAGGAAAGATAAGAGGAACTGAATTTATTCTTTCTTGAGAAGAGGAGATTAAGGGGGGATATGATCAACATGTATAAATACATCAGTGGTTCATATAGTGAACTCGGTGTAGAGCTATTCACCCTGAGGTCATTACAGAGGACAAGGGGGCACTCTTTACCTCTAGAGGAAAAGAAATTTAATCTCCAAACATGGAATAGACTCCCTCAAGAGTTTGTTCTGGCCAGCTCAGTGGATTGCTTTAAAAAAGTCCTGGATTCTTTCTTAGATACATAGAATAAAACTGGATACTAACATTTATAGGCAAAGTTGATTCAGGGAATATCCGCATGCCTCTCGGAGGATCAGGAAGGAATTTTTTTCCCTGCCAGAGCAAATTGCATCATGCTTTGCTGGCTGTTTGTGCCTTCCTTTTGATCAACTGTGGGTGTAGGATTATAATTTTTTTTTTCTTTTTTAATGGTTGAACTGGATGTACTTTTGTTCTTTTTCAGCCAGACTAACTATGTAACTATGATTATTATCTCTTCACCTTACGTCTCCCTCTCTTGTGAGTAAACTTGTGGGTAATTACATATATCTCTGCATGCTCATGTTAGCATTCCCCGTCCCCCACTTTTTTCTTCTTTCCTATATCTACCCTTCTTATAGGCTTGTGGTTTCCTATGTTTCCTCAGGTTGGAGTCCTTTCCACGTCTCCCACCCCCTTCCTCTATACTTGGAAGCCATTTTCCCATTTTGTGCTTTTGGCTAATTAAGAGTAAATTCACCGACGCCGTAGGCCAACATTTATAGTCGCTTTCTGATGTATCATAGGGCTATTCATTGTGTAAGACTGGTCTATCTAACTTGATTAGTTTGTATTTTTTTTTCTTTTATACACGATCTGGAATTTTGTAGTATATCATTGTGACCAATGATTGCTTTTTCCTGTTTTAGTGAAACTCTCAACTAAATAATGTTAAAAAAAATAATAGTAATGTAATTTTATGGGGTTTTTTTTCTTTTGTCTTTATTCAATAACGGGCTGCAATCTAATTCTGGGATCTTACCACACTCTGTTATCAGCAGTAAGATAGTTAATTTCATTATATAATTTAGAAAATGATATCTTGTTTTGTCAGTTAACTTGTAAATTGGTGAGATAATAGGTCATACACAGGGGAGTATGATCTTACTGCAAATGAATGATCAGCGCTTTATGTAAGCTTGCTGTCACCTGAAAATGCCTATCCACTATTCAATGTGAGGGAAATCCCCGTTACTACACATCCAGTATTCAGTGTTGGGTGATCGTCTCAGTACTTTCGATGTGTACAAAGCTCCTATCGGCAGAGATAAATAGCATATCAGATACAAATCAGCCCGTCCAATCACTAGCATTGTCGATTCCGGCCTCATAGTGTCTGCTGATATGATTCATGCTCCATACACAAGGAAATGATGGCACAATACGAGTCATGTCAGTGGTATTCTGTGGTCATCCTGTGTATGGAATATCACCTACACAAGGAGGACAATATTGTGGTGTCTACACCATTATAACATTTTTTTATAAAATGCTATTTACTGGAGTTTTATAAAGTGATCTAATATAAATTATTCCAATAAAGAGAAATGCATTCCATTTACAGTATGTGGAGAATAGTTATATTCTTTCCTGGGAGAGAAATTCATTTTGTTCTGGTTTCATTCTTCTCTTCTATAGATTGGATAGAAATCACCTGACAGACAGTTCCTGCCCCTACCTGACATCTGGAGTAAGAAATAACCAGACACTGAGGACACTGGACCTGTCTATTAACAATCTGGAGGGTCCTCATTTCAGTGATCTGATGGCAGCTCTGACAACAAGCCAGATAGAGGAATTTCTGTGAGTATAACAAGACCAACTGAGACAATAATATTCTGGGACAGCTTTATATACTGTATAACCCACATAAATATTATATGATATTAATGTAATTTCATATATCTCTGTTTACCTTTATGTATAGCCAATCCTAGACGGTTGTTCAATTCTTGGCTCTTATCACACTCTATTATCAGTGATGCAACATTCTTTTCGTAAAATATTGCTAAAATCTTGCTATGCAATGTAAACTATGTTAGTCTCTTAATTATTAAAATAGGAGATTATAGGAAGTCATACATTGGGGAATCTGATCTTACTGCAATAAATGTTCAAAGCCACATATGAGCTTCCTGTCACCTGACATCACCATCTGTTATCCAGTCTCCGTGGGATCTCTCCATTACTTTCTATGAGTACAGAGCTCTTAACAGCAGAAATAAATAGAATGTTTCGTCTAATCACTAGTAATGGTGATTCTGACCTCACACTGTCTGCTGATGCGATTCATTCTTCATACACAAGGAGATCATAGCACGATACGAATCATGTCAGTGGTATTCTGTGGTCATCCTGTGTATGGAGATACCACATTGTATGGAGATTTGTATTGTACACAGAGGACAATATTGAGATGTCAACTCTATTATAACTAGAGATGAGCGAATCGAAGTAGGCGAAGTGGAATTCGTTTTGAATATTGGAAAATTTTCGATTCGCGCCGAATCCGAAAAATAGCATACTTCGGATGCGCGAATCGAAATTTTTCCTAAAATGGCGGCGGACATGTGCGGCGACGGAGCGGGGATGTCTGGGAAGGCGCGCAGACAAGGCGCGCTGACCCATAATGCATTCATTCATGACATGTGATCGCATTAGCCAATCAGCAGCCAGCCAGCCAGCACTGTGTAATGGTCGAGCTATAAATGGCGGCCATTTTAGAATTCTTCATTTGCCTCCAGTCATTCAAGAGAGGCAGACCGCTCTGTATTAGGGACAGAGTTAGGGCCACAGAAACGTTACTTGGGGACAGAGAAACGTTACTTAGGGACAGAGAAACATTACTCAGGGACACAGAATTGTTAGTGAGGGCCACAGAATCGTTACTTAGGGCCACAGAAACGCTAGTTAGGGCCACAGAATTGTTACTCAGGGACAGACACAGAATTGTTACTGAGGGCCACAGAATTGTTACTGAGGGCCACAGAAACGTTACTCAGGGACACAGAATTGTTACTGAGGGCCACAGAACTGTTACTTAGGGCCACAGAAACGTTAGTTAGGGCCACAGAATTGTTACTCAGGGACAGACACAGAATTGTTACTGAGGGCCACAGAATTGTTACTGAGGGCCACAGAATTGTTACTGAGGGCCACAGAACTGTTACTTAGGGCCACAGAATTGTTACTCAGGGACACAGAATTGTTACTGAGGGCCACAGAACCGTTACTTAGGGCCACAGAATTGTTACTCAGGGACAGACACAGAATTGTTACTGAGGGCCACAGAATTGTTACTTAGGGCCACAGAAACATTACTCAGGGACACAGAATTGTTACTGAGGGCCACAGAACTGTTACTTAGGGCCACAGAAACGTTAGTTAGGGCCACAGAATTGTTACTCAGGGACAGACACAGAATTGTTACTGAGGGCCACAGAATTGTTACTTAGGGCCACAGAAACGTTACTCAGGGACACAGAATTGTTACTGAGGGCCACAGAACTGTTACTTAGGGCCACAGAAACGTTAGTTAGGGCCACAGAATTGTTACTCAGGGACAGACACAGAATTGTTACTGAGGGACACAGAATTGTTACTGAGGGCCACAGAACTGTTACTTAGGGCCACAGAATTGTTACTCAGGGACACAGAATTGTTACTGAGGGCCACAGAACCGTTACTTAGGGCCACAGAATTGTTACTCAGGGACAGACACAGAATTGTTACTCAGGGACACAGAATTGTTACTGAGGGCCACAGAACCGTTACTTAGGGCCACAGAATTGTTACTCAGGGACAGACACAGAATTGTTACTCGGACACAGAATTGTTACTGAGGGCCACAGAATTGTTACTGAGGGCCACAGAACCGTTACTTAGGGCCACAGAAACGTTACTCAGGGACACAGAATTGTAACTGAGGGCCACAGAACCGTTACTTAGGGCCACAGAAACGTTACTCAGGGACACAGAATTGTTACTGAGGGCCACAGAACCGTTACTTAGGGCCACAGAATTGTTACTCAGGGACAGACACAGAATTGTTACTCAGGGACACAGAATTGTTACTCAGGGACACAGAATTGTTACTGAGGGCCACAGAACTGTTACTTAGGGCCACAGAAACGTTAGTTAGGGCCACAGAATTGTTACTCAGGGACAGACACAGAATTGTTACTGAGGGACACAGAATTGTTACTGAGGGCCACAGAACTGTTACTGAGGGCCACAGAATTGTTACTCAGGGACAGACACAGAATTGTTACTCAGGGACACAGAATTGTTACTGAGGGCCACAGAACTGTTACTTAGGGCCACAGAAACGTTAGTTAGGGCCACAGAATTGTTACTCAGGGACAGACACAGAATTGTTTCTGAGGGACACAGAATTGTTACTGAGGGCCACAGAACTGTTACTTAGGGCCACAGAATTGTTACTCAGGGACACAGAATTGTTACTGAGGGCCACAGAACCGTTACTTAGGGCCACAGAATTGTTACTCAGGGACAGACACAGAATTGTTACTCAGGGACAGACACAAAATTGTTACTAAGGGCCACAGAACCGTTACTTAGGGCCACAGAATTGTTACTAAGGGCCACAGAACCGTTACTTAGGGCCACAGAATTGTTACTCAGGGACAGACACAGAATTGTTACTTGGACACAGAATTGTTACTGAGGGCCACAGAATTGTTACTGAGGGCCACAGAACCGTTACTTAGGGCCACAGAAACGTAACTCAGGGACACAGAATTGTAACTGAGGGCCACAGAACCGTTACTTAGGGCCACAGAATTGTTACTCAGGGACAGACACAGAATTGTTATTCAGGGACACAGAATTGTTACTGAGGGCCACAGAACCGTTACTCAGGGCCACAGAAACGTTACTCAGGGACACAGAACTGTTACTGAGGGCCACAGAAACGTTACTTAGGGCCACAGAATTGTTACTCAGGGACAGACACAGAATTGTTACTGAGGGCCACAGAATTGTTACTTAGGGCCACAGAATTGTTACTGAGGGCCACAGAATTGTTACTGAGGGCCACAGAACTGTTACTGAGGGCCACAGAAACGTTAGGGCCACAGAATTGTTACTCAGGGACAGACACAGAATTGTTACTGAGGGCCACAGAATTGTTACTTAGGGCCACAGAAACGTTACTCAGGGACACAGAATTGTTACTGAGGGCCACAGAAACGTTACTCAGGGACACAGAATTGTTACTGAGGGCCACAGAACTGTTACTTAGGGCCACAGAAACGTTAGTTAGGGCCACAGAATTGTTACTCAGGGACAGACACAGAATTGTTACTGAGGGACACAGAATTGTTACTGAGGGCCACAGAACTGTTACTTAGGGCCACAGAATTGTTACTCAGGGACACAAAATTTTCACTGAGGGCCACAGAACCGTTACTTAGGGCCACAGAATTGTTACTCAGGGACAGACACAGAATTGTTACTCGGACACAGAATTGTTACTGAGGGCCACAAAATTGTTACTGAGGGCCACAGAACCGTTACTTAGGGCCACAGAAACGTTACTCAGGGACACAGAATTGTTACTGAGGGCCACAGAACCGTTACTTAGGACCACAGAATTGTTACTCAGGGACAGACACAGAATTGTTACTCAGGGACACAGAATTGTTACTGAGGGCCACAGAACCGTTACTTAGGGCCACAGAATTGTTACTCAGGGACAGACACAGAATTGTTACTCAGGGACACAGAATTGTTACTGAGGGCCACAGAACCGTTACTTAGGGCCACAGAATTGTTACTGAGGGACACAGAATTGTTACTGAGGGCCACAGAACCGTTACTTAGGGCCACAGAATTGTTACTCAGGGACAGACACAGAATTGTTACTCAGGGCCACAGAACTGTTACTTAGGGCCACAGAAACGTTAGTTAGGGCCACAGAATTGTTACTCAGGGACAGACACAGAACCGTTACTTAGGGCCACAGAAACGTTACTCAGGGACACAGAATTGTTACTGAGGGCCACAGAACTGTTACTTAGGGCCACAGAAACGTTAGTTAGGACCACAGAATTGTTACTCAGGGACAGACACAGAATTGTTACTCAGGGACACAGAATTGTTACTGAGGGCCACAGAACCGTTACTTAGGGCCACAGAAACGTTACTCAGGGACACAGAATTGTTACTGAGGGCCACAGAACCGTTACTTAGGGCCACAGAATTGTTACTCAGGGACAGACACAGAATTGTTACTGAGGGCCACAGAACTGTTACTTAGGGCCACAGAAACGTTAGTTAGGGCCACAGAATTGTTACTCAGGGACAGACACAGAATTGTTACTGAGGGCCACAGAATTGATACTTAGGGCCACAGAAACGTTACTCAGGGACACAGAATTGTTACTGAGGGCCACAGAACTGTTACTTAGGGCCACAGAAACGTTAGTTAGGGCCACAGAATTGTTACTCAGGGACAGACACAGAATTGTTACTGAGACACACAGTATTGTTACTGAGGGCCACAGAACTGTTACTTAGGGCCACAGAATTGTTACTCAGGGACACAGAATTGTTACTGAGGGCCACAGAACCGTTACTTAGGGCCACAGAATTGTTACTCAGGGACAGACACAGAATTGTTACTCAGGGACACAGAATTGTTACTGAGGGCCACAGAACCGTTACTTAGGGCCACAGAATTGTTACTCAGGGACACAGAATTGTTACTAAGGGCCACAGAACCGTTACTTAGGGCCACAGAATTGTTACTCAGGGACAGACACAGAATTGTTACTCGGACACAGAATTGTTACTGAGGGCCACAGAATTGTTACTGAGGGCCACAGAACCGTTACTTAGGGCCACAGAAACGTAACTCAGGGACACAGAATTGTAACTGAGGGCCACAGAACCGTTACTTAGGGCCACAGAATTGTTACTCAGGGACAGACACAGAATTTTTACTCAGGGACACAGAATTGTTACTGAGGGCCACAGAACCGTTACTCAGGGCCACAGAAACGTTACTCAGGGACACAGAACTGTTACTGAGGGTCACAGAAACGTTACTTAGGGCCACAGAATTGTTACTCAGGGACAGACACAGAATTGTTACTGAGGGACACAGAATTGTTACTGAGGGCCACAGAACTGTTACTTAGGGCCACAGAATTGTTACTCAGGGACACAGAATTGTTACTGAGGGCCACAGAACCGTTACTTAGGGCCACAGAATTGTTACTCAGGGACAGACACAGAATTGTTACTCAGGGACACAGAATTGTTACTGAGGGCCACAGAACCGTTACTTAGGGCCACAGAATTGTTACTCAGGGACACAGAATTGTTACTAAGGGCCACAGAACCGTTACTTAGGGCCACAGAATTGTTACTCAGGGACAGACACAGAATTGTTACTCGGACACAGAATTGTTACTGAGGGCCACAGAATTGTTACTGAGGGCCACAGAACCGTTACTTAGGGCCACAGAAACGTAACTCAGGGACACAGAATTGTAACTGAGGGCCACAGAACCGTTACTTAGGGCCACAGAATTGTTACTCAGGGACAGACACAGAATTGTTACTCAGGGACACAGAATTGTTACTGAGGGCCACAGAACCGTTACTCAGGGCCACAGAAACGTTACTCAGGGACACAGAACTGTTACTGAGGGTCACAGAAACGTTACTTAGGGCCACAGAATTGTTACTCAGGGACAGACACAGAATTGTTACTGAGGGCCACAGAATTGTTACTTAGGGCCACAGAATTGTTACTGAGGGCCACAGAATTGTTACTGAGGGCCACAGAACTGTTACTTAGGGCCACAGAAACGTTAGTTAGGGCCACAGAATTGTTACTCAGGGACAGACACAGAATTGTTACTGAGGGCCACAGAATTGTTACTTAGGGCCACAGAAACGTTACTCAGGGACACAGAATTGTTACTGAGGGCCACAGAACTGTTACTTAGGGCCACAGAAACGTTAGTTAGGGCCACAGAATTGTTACTCAGGGACAGACACAGAATTGTTACTGAGGGACACAGAATTGTTACTGAGGGCCACAGAACTGTTACTTAGGGCCACAGAATTGTTACTCAGGGACACAGAATTGTTACTGAGGGCCACAGAACCGTTACTTAGGGCCACAGAATTGTTACTCAGGGACACAAAATTTTCACTGAGGGCCACAGAACCGTTACTTAGGGCCACAGAATTGTTACTCAGGGACAGACACAGAATTGTTACTCGGACACAGAATTGTTACTGAGGGCCACAAAATTGTTACTGAGGGCCACAGAACCGTTACTTAGGGCCACAGAAACGTTACTCAGGGACACAGAATTGTTACTGAGGGCCACAGAACCGTTACTTAGGGTCACAGAATTGTTACTCAGGGACAGACACAGAATTGTTACTCAGGGACAGACACAGAATTGTTACTCAGGGACACAGAATTGTTACTGAGGGCCACAGAACCGTTACTTAGGGCCACAGAAACGTTACTCAGGGACACAGAATTGTTACTGAGGGCCACAGAACCGTTACTTAGGGTCACAGAATTGTTACTCAGGGACAGACACAGAATTGTTACTCAGGGACACAGAATTGTTACTGAGGGCCACAGAACCGTTACTTAGGGCCACAGAAACGTTACTCAGGGACACAGAATTGTTACTGAGGGCCACAGAACCGTTACTTAGGGCCACAGAATTGTTACTCAGGGACAGACACAGAATTGTTACTGAGGGACACAGAATTGTTACTGAGGGCCACAGAACCGTTACTTAGGGCCACAGAATTGTTACTCAGGGACACAGAATTGTTACTGAGGGCCACAGAACCGTTACTTAGGGCCACAGAAACGTTACTCAGGGACACAGAATTGTTACTGAGGGCCACAGAACCGTTACTTAGGGCCACAGAATTGTTACTCAGGGACAGACACAGAATTGTTACTCAGGGACACAGAATTGTTACTGAGGGCCACAGAACCGTTACTTAGGGCCACAGAATTGTTACTCAGGGACAGACACAGAATTGTTACTCAGGGACACAGAATTGTTACTCAGGGACACAGAATCGTTGAATTAAAGAGTATGTCAGACAACATGCAGAGGAGTGGCAGAGGAGGCAATGTTTTAGGAGCGAGCAGACGTGGCAGCAGAGGAAGGGGTCGAGGCAGCACTATTCGCAGCCAGAGGCCAGTGCTCCCGGTGTCATCCAGCGGTCGTGTCTCCACCGACAACCCTGCCGTCATCGATTGGTTGGCTCGGTCGTCTTCCTCTTCCCAGGTCACCTCTGACACCTACAGCCAACAGTCGGTGTGTACGTCAGACACAACCGTTAGTTGGCATGGCCCGGGAGCAAGCCCACTGAAATCACGTGTCCTCTACCTGCCCCTGTCCTTTGCTGTTCCCTCACCAAGCGAAGTATCGCATGCTGTGGGCTCAGCCCCACTGTACAGTGAGGAAGAGCTAACAGAGGGCGGTCAGGAACGGGGGGAGACATCCGCCTTTTCAGCAGCCAGGCGAAGAAGTACTGGCGAGGAGAGTGGCTCGGTAGCCGGTCTAGAGACAGGTCTGTCTCCTGACCCAGACGCAGCCGAGGGGGCTAGTAGTGAGGCGGAGACCCTACTTGATGATGAGGAGGTTGATCGCACTTGGCAGCCTCGTCGTCATCAGGTAATTTCTTCCGCATCATCAGGAGAAGAGGGTGCCAGCTTGGCAGCGAGCGAAACAGTCGGTGGGTTGCCCAGGAGGCAGCAGGGTCGCAGCAGTGTCAGTGGAGCCAAACGGCCATGGAGTACAGCACCAGCTCCACTGCAGCCTACCACCACGGCCAGTAGTGGTGCCGGTGCGCACGGAGGAAGTAGCAGTCAGCCAGTGAGGAGTAGCGGGAGCAAAGTTTCCTACTCGGTGGTGTGGCAATTTTTCGTCAAGCCGCCCGAGGAAGTAAACGTAGCCGTATGTCGACTATGTGGCCAGAAATGCAAGCGTGGCCAGGGGGCCCATGTTGGGACTACAGCGTTGCGTCAGCATATGCAGCGTCACCATTCGGTGGCCTGGGAAAACCGTGATAAAGATACGGCGGTTCTGCCTGCCCCAGCCCCCGCTCCATCACCCGCTCCGTTACTTGCTCCATCACCCGACGTCAATCGCCCTCTATCAGCCAGTCAAGGCTCCAACACCTCTGCTGAGGGGAGTTGTCGCTCGTTGGCATCTTCCGCTCGTTCAGATGCTCCTTCTCCTGCTACTCCTCTTCTCGGATTCCGTCAGCAGTCTTTCTTGGAATCCGTTTCCAAGAGACAAAAGTTTGCGAGCACGCACCCGACGGTGCAAAAGCTGAACGTCCTCCTGTCCAAGTTGCTGGTGCTGCAGTCCCTCCCTTTCCAACTGGTGGACTCAGCACCTTTCCGAGAAATGATGGCTTGTGCCGCTCCGCGGTGGAGAGTGCCAAGCCGTCATTTCTTCGCCCAAAAGGCAGTGCCAGCCCTGCATTCACATGTAGAAGAGATGGTGGGCCAGTCTTTGAGCATGTCGGTCTCTGCCAAAGTGCACGGCAGCGCCGACGTGTGGAGCTGTAACTACGGTCAGGGACAGTACATGTCATTTACGGCCCACTGGGTGAACGTGGTGCCGGCACAGCCGCACCAGCAACTTGGACAGGTCACGACGCTTTTGCCTCCACGTTTGCACGTCCTTGGTCCAGCAAACATGTCCGCCTCTACCACCTCTTCTTCCGCCGTGTCCTCAGCCGCCACCCCCGTGCCAAGTCCCATTACCCGACCGGCATATCACATGTGCAGGGCGCAACGGTGTCACGCTGTGCTGCACCTGGTATGCCTTGGCGAACGTAGTCACACAGGGGAGGAACTTCTGAGTGTAATGAACAGAGAAATCGACAGATGGCTGTCTCCGCGCAAACTGAAAATCGGAACCATGTTGACCGACAACAGAAAGAACATGGTGTCTGCTCTGCGTCAAGGAAGGTTGTGCCATGCGCCATGCATGGCTCACGTGTTGAATCTGGTTGTCAAGCGGTTCCTAAAATCCACCATCCCACTGCAAGACATCCTTAAAATGTCACGTAAACTTTGCATGCATTTCAGCCATTCCTACACCGCAAAGCACACCCTCCTTGAGCTGCAGCGGCAGAACGGAATTCCACAGCATCGCCTGATCTGCGACGTTGCAACAAGGTGGAATTCAACCCTACACATGTTAGACCGCCTTTACGAGCAGCGAAAGGCCATCACCGATTTCCTGATGTTACAAGCGGATAAAGGTACTCCCCTGTGTAACTTCGATGTCAGCCATTGGCAGCTCATGCGTGACACCTGCCGCTTGCTCAGGCCCTTTGAGGAGGCCACGCTATTCGTGAGTCGGCAGGACTATGGGATGAACGACGTCATTCCTCTGTTGCACGTCCTGGAACAAATGCTGTTAACAATGGCTGGTCAGGTAGCGGTAGACGTGGCGCACAGATCTCAACGCCACATGACCCCTGTGGGGGCAGGACAGGAAGAAGAGGAGGAGGTAGAGGAGGACATTTGTGCTCAGGAATTATTGAGTGAAATGGGTGGTTTTTCCACTCAGCGGACAGGAGTGGAGGAGCAGGAGCATCTGGTAGAGGAGGAGGAGGAGGAGACAGAGGACCCAGACGCACCGTGGCAGTATGCTGTGGAGATGGAGGCAGGGAGTTCCTCGCATTCCTTGGCACAAATGGCCCATAGCATGCTCGGTTGCTTGCGTAGCGACAGCCGAATAATAACCATCAGACAGAGGGATGACTTTTGGCTGTCCACCTTGTTGGACCCTCGCTACCATTCCAAAATGGTGGCCTTTTTCACACCTGCTGAGAGGGAGGCCAAAATAACGTACTATAAAAACCACCTATGTAGTCAGCTGGTCTCTGCCTTTCTGCGCCAACGTCCATCCTCAGACACTGTGGGCCCTGTGCGCTCGCGTTCCGCTGCCATGGCAGCAGGGGAGGGGTGGGGTGGTAGGAGCAGTGGCAGCTCCACCAGCAGCGGCTGCCTCAGTCTGCAGTCGATGATGAGTAGCTTTCTTCACCAGCGCAGTGAGGAAACTACTAACCAGCCGCAGCAGCAGCAGCATCAGGTGGACCTGGAGCAGGACCTCAAACAACAGGCTTAGGCCTACTTGGACAGCACCCTGCCAACCGAGGTAGACAATCCCCTTGACTACTGGGCAACGAAACTTGACCTTTGGCCCCAACTAGCTGAATTTGCCCTTGAAAGGCTGTCATGCCCGGCCAGTAGCGTGGCATCGGAGCACGTGTTTAGTGCGGCAGGAGGTATTGTAACTCCGCGGAGGACACAACTGTCCACCCAAAGTGTGGAGAGACTCACGTTTGTGAAAATGAATCAGGCGTGGATTAGTCTGGATTTCAAACCACCAGTTCCTGACACAACTGACTAAATCCGCCATGAATCATGCCCCAAACATGTGCCACTTTCAGGTCTCCTCACACTGCTGGTGTGTTCCATTTTGTCATAGGTTGCTGGCAGATTACAGGCCTCCCATAGGTGCTGCCAGGCCCCAAATCTGCCATGGGCCCCCGTACCGCCTGGTCACGCTGCTGCTGAGCTCACAGTGTGACCTGGGTCCCTGTACCGCCTCCCATTGCTCCCACTCTGCCATGTGCCACTTTGAGGTCTCCTCACACTCCTGCGGTTTTCCATTTTGTCATAATTTGCTGGCAGATTACAGGCCTCCCATAGGTGCTGCCAGGCCCCAAATCTGCCATGGGCCCCCGTACCGCCTGGTCACGCTGCTGCTGAGCCCACAGTGTGACCTGGGTCCCTGTACCGCCTCCCATTGCTCCCACTCTGCCATGTGCCACTTTGAGGTCTCCTCACACTCCTGCGGTTTTCCATTTTGTCATAGGTTGCTGGCAGATTACAGGCCTCCCATAGGTGCTGCCAGGCCCCAAATCTGCCATGGGCCCTCGTACCGCCTGGTCACGCTGCTGCTGGGCCCACAGTGTGACCTGGGTCCCTGTACCGCCTCCCATTGCTCCCACTCTGCCATGTGCCACTTTGAGGTCTCCTCACACTCCTGCGGTTTTCCATTTTGTCATAGTTTGCTGGCAGATTACAGGCCTCCCATAGATGCTGCCAGGCCCCAAATCTGCCATGGGCCCCCGTACCGCCTGGTCACGCTGCTGCTGAGCCCACAGTGTGACCTGGGTCCCTGTACCGCCTCCCATTGCTCCCACTCTGCCATGTGCCACTTTGAGGTCTCCTCACACTCCTGCGGTTTTCCATTTTGTCATAGTTTGCTGGCAGATTACAGGCCTCCCATAGGTGCTGCCATGCCCCAAATCTGCCATGGGCCCCCGTACCGCCTGGTCACGCTGCTGCTGGGCCCACAGTGTGACCTGGGTCCCTGTACCGCCTCCCATTGCTCCCACTCTGCCATGTGCCACTTTGAGGTCTCCTCATACTCCTGCGGTTTTCCATTTTGTCATAGTTTGCTGGCAGATTACAGGCCTCCCATAGGTGCTGCCAGGCCCCAAATCTGCCATGGGCCCCCGTACCGCCTGGTCACGCTGCTGCTGAGCCCACAGTGTGACCTGGGTCCCTGTACCGCCTCCCATTGCTCCCACTCTGCCATGTGCCACTTTGAGGTCTCCTCACACTCCTGCGGTTTTCCATTTTGTCATAGTTTGCTGGCAGATTACAGGCCTCCCATAGGTGCTGCCAGGCCCCAAATCTGCCATGGGCCCCCGTACCGCCTGGTCACGCTGCTGCTGAGCCCACAGTGTGACCTGGGTCCCTGTACCGCCTCCCATTGCTCCCACTCTGCCATGTGCCACTTTGAGGTCTCCTCACACTCCTGCGGTTTTCCATTTTGTCATAGGTTGCTGGCAGATTACAGGCCTCCCATAGGTGCTGCCAGGCCCCAAATCTGCCATGGGCCCCCGTACCGCCTGGTCACGCTGCTGCTGGGCCCACAGTGTGACCTGGGTCCCTGTACCGCCTCCCATTGCTCCCACTCTGCCATGTGCCACTTTGAGGTCTCCTCACACTCCTGCGGTTTTCCATTTTGTCATAGGTTGCTGGCAGATTACAGGCCTTCCATAGGTGCTGCCAGGCCTCAAATCTGCCATGGGCCCCCGTACCGCCTGGTCACGCTGCTGCTGGGCCCACAGTGTGACCTGGGTCCCTGTACCGCCTCCCATTGCTCCCACTCTGCCATGTGCCACTTTCAGGTCTCCTCACACTCCTGCGGTTTTCCATTTTGTCATAGGTTGCTGTATGGCCTCCCATTGCTGCTGCCTCCACCGCCACACTGTGGCTCCAAACACTGGTTTTGGCCCCGTGACTGGCCAAATGAGTGAAGTGTGCGGTGATTCTAAGATCGACGGCACTCATCTGCATGTCATACTGACTGACAGTATTATTTCTCTTCCCCAGCAGACTCCAAGGGCATTTAAATTAAAGGTACAGTGTTCTGCACTAATATTAAGTCTCTCTGAAGCCTAGAAACACCCTTTTTTAAGTTAAATTCACAGCGAATATATTCGACTCGAATCGAATATTGTCCACGAATTCGCCGAATCAGTCGAATTGAATTTTTGAATACTTCGCTCATCTCTAATTATAACATTTTATTATTAAATTATATTTACTGAAATTTTATAAAGTGATCTAATATAAATGATTCCAATAAAGAGAAATCACGTAGAGAATAGTTACATTCATTCCTGGAGGAGAAATTTGTTTTCTTTTAGTATCATTCTTCTCTTCTTCTACAGATTGGGTAATAATCACCTGACAGACAGTTCCTGCCCCCACCTGGCATCTCTAATAAGAAATAACCAGACACTGAGGACATTGAACCTGTCTATGAACAATCTGGAGGGTCCTCATTTCAGTGATCTGATGGCAGGTCTGACAACAAGCCGGATAGAGAAATTACAGTGAGTATAACATGACTGACAGACAATAATATTCTGAGAAAGTTCTATATCTAAACCATATAATATTATATAAAAATTATGTTTTAAACAAAATCCATCTTTAGACCCCATACTGTATGTAAATGTAGTACATGTGGTAGGGAGTGTAATTATTACATCAGTGTGGGATACCAAGGTATCAGCTGTTATCTATGGCAATTCTAAAAAGGTTAAAGGGTGGAACTATACTACTGGTGTCCACTAAGGGAAAGGAAGAGAAATCTTGTATGTATAAAAGCATATTTTTTACAAATAGGATAAAAACAAAACATATATAAAACCAAAATTGCAACCAAATAGTCATTCTTAGTAATGTTGGGTTTCCGTTTAGATAGGTCTATGCGTTTCGCTGGGCCTCCCACGTCTTTGGGACTAATATAGGTTGTTCATAGGATGAAAGGTTGAACAAGCTACATAAATAGTCTATATACATACATTCTACAAAAAGAAAAAACATGTATATTTTAACAGGTCATATACAGTAACATATTTCAGTACATTATATGTGTGTTAGAGAGAAAAACCAGTCAAATAACAAAATAAAAAATCCATTACAGAAAAAATGCAAAAGAAAAGAAAGAAGGGTTAGTTTTAACCGATAATCAAATTCCATATAAATATCTTACCCCTTAACAAGAAATACAGGGGAATTCAAAATCACAGTGGATAGTGTGATTGTGTCATTCCCACATGCACAAAGCTCACAAGAGACACCTATAATGTAAGAAATTTTAACAAATCATTGAGAGGTGGTTTGTAGCTTCAAGGGTAGATAACATGGATAACCCCAAAAATAAAACTTGAATGAAGTGGACAAACAGGAAGTGATCTTACTCTAATTTAGTATTAGGATTTGATCTTATAACAGGTTGGATAGATAAGGAATTTAAGATTAGTGATGGGCCGAACACCCCCCTGTTCAGTTCATGGTCGAACATTCAAACCTGCTGAAAGTTCGACCATGGACTATGAACCCAGACAATAATTCACTAAGGCTCTGTTCACATCTGAGCGTAGCAGTTTTTATCATTTTTCGTGCATTTTGTCGCATGGTTTTGCCCATTTTTGCACGGTTTTCATACAGCTTTTTTAGGTGTTGTTTTTGAACTTTGGTGGTTTTTTTATTACCCAGTCGAGAAAAATATCACCTATTGTATCGTTTGTTGCTAGGTTTTTCTTTTTTTTAGTTTTTCAATCAGCGTTAGTTTTATTTATTTATTTATTTTTTTTAAACAATTGACATTTAAAAAAAAAAAAAGAAAAACCTAGCAACAAATGATACAACAGATGATATTTATATGTTCTGCTTTTTATGAATAGTTTTTCAATCAGCTTTAGTTTTTGATTTTTTTTTTTAAACAATTAACATTTATTCATAAAAAGCAGAACATACAAGCATCAGTGAACTACAAAAAGCTTTGCAGGTTATGAAGCAATGTAGTACTCGGTAACAAATGTTGGCTTCGGGAAAAGCTGAATAGTACAATCAAATCAGTGGTCTCCATGAAGCTGTCACAAATTGAGACGTTTATAAATTGCATGTACAAGCATCAAATCTGACATAAGAAAGAGCATGAACAGAAGAATGAAGTTTAGTAGAGAAAGAAATAAAACAGCAAACGTAAGAACAGATCTAATTCCACAAGTGGTGTCAAGTGTTCAACAGCATGATACGCACATCGAAAAGTAGAAAAGTGTTATTTGTCCATCAGCCCTCTGTACGTTTCTGAAAAAAATGAAAGCATACCAATTGGACCATAATTTGTGTAATCTGACAACCATGTCATCAGTCATAGTCAATGTCCTTTCCAATTCCTGAATAACGTTAACCTCTCTTATCCAATCTTGGATTGAGGGGGCATGAGTAGTCTTCCAATGCCTAGGGATTAGGAACTTGGCCGCATTCAACAGGTGCCGAACCAAGGATTGTTTGTACGATTTCAATGACCACTCAGAGATATGAAGAGACAGCATTCGGGGGTTAAGGGTAATGTGGTCTCAGTAATAGAGTATGTCAACTTAGTCCCAAAATGGCATAAGCAGTGGACATTGCCACAAAACATGTAACAGGGAGCCTTTGGCAGACTCACAGCGCCAACATCTGGCGCTGTGAGTCTGCCAAACAACAAGCCTGACATCTGGGGGAACCACATCTTTAACCTATCCGGTTGCATACCATCTTCTTAACAATTTTAGGAGTTTTCTTGGGTTCTAGTGCTAATAGAGCATTTGTGAGCAAAAATGCAGGCTTTCCTCCATTGCTCATCAGAGAACTCTACCTGAAGGGCCTGATTCCCAAACTGTCCAAAAAAATTATAAGGTAGTTCAGAGTGAGTGTTTTGAAGTCATGAGTAGGCTAGAGAGGTGGTTTTTTCAATGGGTTTCCCCTTTAAACATAGCGTTTCTAGAGTTGTGAAGGGCATAGAAAAAGCTTCCTTCCATCTATGATTAGTCAGATAATTGTGTATTTGAAAAGAAGTCCAGTATGGGATTGAAACCTTCCTGCAAAGTTCCTGGAGCAATTCTTTGGACTTACACCCCCACGTTTGAAGCAATGAGTCGCCAACAAAGATAAACCTGACTCATGAACTGGAATCACTCCAGTCTCCAACCCAAGGGGAAACTGGATTACCAGCAATAGGAGTGAGAGGATTCGGAGAATTAGCAAAGCCCTTGCAAGGTCATGAAACGCATTTAATGTTGCGCTAATTAAGGGGTGTGTTGAACGCTTTGGATAAGCAGACTTTGAAAGCCATGGTGAATATCTTAAAGGAGCTGAAATGTACGAGCTTTCCAGGGAAAGCCAGTTTTTATGCTTGGTGTGACATTTCCAGTCTATGATTCTGGTAATGTGCTTAACATAGTAATACTTTTTAAAGTCTGGTAATCCCATACCTCCAGAACTCTTTGTATGCGTGATGAGCTGGAATCAAATACGTGTTTTTTTTATTGGCCCACACAAAAGGCTCTTTGAGCTGGTTGTAATCTCTTAAAAAAGGATGATGGAAGCCTAATTGGGAGAGCATTCATGCAATAAAGTATCCGAGTCAGGATGTTCCTTTTATTGCTGGCTGTCCTACCAAACAAAAAGAAAGTTTATGAGTGCCAGTATCTGAGATCTTTCTGAATTGTGCGTAGTAAGAGAACAAAGTTTTGTGTGTACAAGTCATCAAGATTTGGAGTGAGCCAGATACCCAGAGAGAGCAGTTTCGCTTAATGAGGGCTAAGGGGGAAGAGCTTGCTGTTAAATTCAATGCCTCTGATTTACTGTAATTTATTTTCAAATTCAAGAGAAAATTATACTGGCTGAATAAGCTCAGGAGGTTAGGCACAGAGATATGAGGTTGGTATATGAAAAATAACAGGTCATCCGCATACGCCGCAGTTTTGAAAATTTCATGGTTGATATGAAAACCATGAATCGCCTGATTTTGCGGAACCAGCCATATAAAGGGTTCCAGAGTGAGCATGAACAGAAAAGGAGACAGGGATCAAATCCTATCTCGTTCCATTCTTAATAGTTATGGTTTCAGAAAGCGTGCCATTAACCTTAATCTTAGCCATTGGATGCTGATACAGAGCAGAGATCCAATTCAACATGTGAGGTTCTAGCCCTATAAGAGCACATGTAGCGAACATAAAGTTCCAAGTAACACGATCGAAGGCCTTCTCTGCATCGGTAGAGAGCAGGCCCTTGACCCTCACCCTATGGATTAGGTTAAGAGCCTTGACAATATTGTCACTTGCTTCTCTGCCTGTCATAAAACTGACTTGTTCCAGTCCAATAATATCAGATAGGTAGGGTCTCAGTTGGTTGGCCATTATTTTCACAAGTAATTTTATATCAATGTTAAGTAGGGAAATTAGCTTTTAGTCTTTAGCTTGTACAGTCAGCAGGGTCTTTATCCTTTATGGGGATGACAGTGATATGGGAAAGATAAAAAGAAGGGGGTATAGTCTATGGCAAGTCAAAGAATTGAATGTGTGCAGTAGGGGCATAGAGAGAGTAGGGAGCTAAAGGTCTTATACTACTGCAACGTCAGTATAGCATTAACCAACTCTATCTCCCCAATAGGGCATTCTAGCAATTTGACATCTGACCGTTTCAGGGAAGGCAATTTAGTTTTCCGAAGAAAATCATTAATTAGATCAAATTTCTCACTCTTAAGATCTTTGGGGGTTTGAGTGGAGGGCAAGTTATACTTATTAACGCAGAGTAATATTGGTGAAATAAGAAGGCAATCATTTTACTGTCATGTTCCAAGGTACCATTCGAGTTTTTTACTCCGTGAATATTTTCATTTAGTTTAGCTTCTTGCAAGGCCCTGGCAATTCTCCTAGACTGCTCCCTTCTTCGTCTGGCACCCCACTTAATAAACACTCCACGAACAACACATTTGTGTGCCTCCCACATGCTAATAGGAGAGGTTTTTGTACCCTTATTGATATCAAAATATTGTTTAATAGTATTGGTGATATCGGTCAGGATTTCAACATCAGTCAACAAAGCCGGTTAAAGTCTCCAGTTATACGTCTTAGCTGTCTTACCCAGGAGAGTTAAACTCAACGATAGTGGGGCATGATTTGAAAAAGATTGTATCCAGATCTTAGTGTCAGTCAGCAGAGGGAGGTCTCTTTGAGAAATAAAAAGGTAATCAATCCTGGAGTATCGGTTGCGTGGTGGGGAATAGCACGTGTTATCGTGGCCAGTGGGATTAAGTGATCTCCAAACGTCAATCAGCAGTAAAGATCTCAGAAGTAGCTTAACCCCTTTAAGATTTTTATATGCAATACAGGTTGTCCCATTAGACGTGTCCAAAGCATGATTAAGTGGGATATTAAAATCTCCCCCTAGGATCAGACGGCCAGCTGCAAACCCGATGTGGTGACAAGAGATGTGAGCAGAGTTGGGGAAATAGACATTGGCCAAGGTGATCAGTGTGCCCAACCATGAGCCTTTTAGGAAGACGTATCTACCCTCTGGGTTAATTGATTGTTCTGTGATCAAAATTTGTGCCTCCCTACTCATCAATATGGTGAGCCCCTTTGTCTTGGCCAAAGCATTAGTGGAATGGTATGCTTTCATAAAATATTTGCTCGACAAGTCCAGTTTAAAATGTGTTTCTTGCAGGAACACTATATAGAAGGCCTGGCTTTATCTAGCTCGCGTAACAATTGAGAGCGCTTCTCAGGAACATTTAAGCCCCTAACATTATGAGAGATGATCAGGGGCTTTTTCCCTAGATTTGAGGAAGTCATGCTGGTGAAATAAAGAGAAAGTATAAGAAAAAGAAAGCCACAAAGAGAATGCATGAGCAGATCTGTTCAAAAAAAACACGTGGGAAATAAATCTCGTTTATCACTAACCTATATGATACTGCACACCTGATCAGAGCAAGTGGTAATTGGTACAGTAAAAAAATACCGTATCGCAAGGTTAAATAAGTATCAGCAGAAGTAGGCAGGAAAACTAAAGGTTATATCGAACGCAAGGCGTTACTCTGCCAAAATTGTGGGGCTAGTGGGAGGGGCTATTGAACCTGCAGAGCCATCTTTCAGTAGTGAAAGATAATGCCTATGGTAATGCTTACCATAGGAACGGCACAAGTAATAATAAACAGATGGCAAATACATATAGGGAGATCTGAACTCAAAGCCAACAACACATGTATTAAATGCAGGATTCAGGTAACTACAGGGACAGTATCAGAGATTAGATATCTTACACAGATGCAAGAATTTCAAACAATGTGCCAGTGGATACATAACTATGAGGCCATGTGAGCCCTGAGAACCAATAATAAGGAACATCCCAGCGGTCAGGCCATAAGTAGAATAAACTAGTATCACCTGGTTAATTAAGCACATAACCATCAATTAGGCAAAGTATATCAAACATAAATACAAGAGCAAGAACAAACACACAGCAAGGGAAGCGAGCCGACGGTGGTTAGACGCGGGCAAGACCTCCCCTACCATGTGAATTCCCAATGCCCTCTCCATGAGGAGATAACCATGGACAGAAAACAAAAACAGGGACTGTAAAAGAGGAAAAAGAAGGATAAAAACAACTAATCACAGTCTTGTATCATCAAAATCCTCTCTCGCTCTGAACTGCTTAGATTTTGGTGACAATACGCTTGAACCTGGACCGGCCTGCTTCTGGTGCCTGGTTTTCCTATGCTGTGATTTAGGAGGGGTTTGCAGAGGTGTAGATTCGATGGCGGGAACTTCTGATGGAAGACGGAATTCCTCATACCATTCCAGTAGTTCCACGAACGGAAGTTGGAGGTCATCACAGAAAGCCTGGACATCTGCAGGCAGTCTCAACAGATAGTGCTTACCATTCAGGGTAGCTTGCAAAGCAACAGGAAATCGCCATCTATAAGTAAACCCCCTTCTCCTGCAGAACGGTCAGTAGAGAGCGTAGTGCTCTTCTATTTTTCAAAGTAATAGGGGAAAGATCCTGAAAGAGTGCAAGTTCATCACTATTAAAAGCAATGAGATCATTTTGTCTGGCCTTTTTGAGGATTTCTTCTTTCAGTGAGAAATTGGCAATACAGCAAATAATGTCCCTGGGGGGGGGGGGGGGGGAGCTGTCTGCCCAACTCGGCCTAAGGGCTCTGTGTGATCTCTCAAAATCAATGACAGTGTGGTCTCTCAAAATCAATGACAGTGTCCACAGGTCCCTCTAAGAGATTGTTAAAGATAGATTGTAATGTGGACATGAGCTGTTCAGCAGACAGATTCAGGGACACCTCTCACTTTAATGTTATTCTGCCTCCCTTTTTTATCAATCTTCAAGGTGGCGATTCACATTAACTGGTGCTGACCAGCCACAGTACATTTATACAGTATATATGTGATTTTTGCATTTTGGGTAGGGCGGTAGCTGATCGCGGCCGCAGGTGTCAATCACCGGGTCCCGGCCGGGGATTACCCGCCAGAGCCTGGGGATTACCGGCAAACACTGACAGGGAGGACGGCTTTATTGTTTACACTGCAGCTCTCCTCCCTGTCAGTTTCCAGCACACTGTTCCGGATTGCCCCCTAGTGAAACACTCCCCTTGCACAGTTAACCCTTTGATTGCCTCCAAAAGTTAACCCCCTTCCTCCCCAGTGCCATTAGTACAGTGTCAGTGTTTTTTTTTTTTTTGCACTGATCACTGTATTGGTGTCACTGGGAATGTCTGTGACCCAAGTCAGTTCCCCCCAGTGTCAGAATGTCCACTGCAGTCCCGCCATAAGTCGCTGATCGCTGCCATTAGTATAAAAACAAATTAAAGATCCAGTATATATACTTCTATTTGTAAACGCTATAACTTTCACGTAAACCAAATAATTTACACATATTTGGATTTTTTTTAGCAAAGATATGTCACAGAATAAATTTTGGCCTAAATTTATGTCAAAATTAGATTTTTTTTTTATAGTGTAAAAAATAAAAACGCACAGGCAATCAAATACCACCAAAAAAAAGCTCAATTCGTGGGGACAAAGACATAAATTTCCTTTTGGTGCAGCATTTAGTTAAATTAACACAGTGCAGTAACACAAACCGCTTCTGTAACCGCTTCCTGACCGCCCTATGGCAGAAATACTGCTACAGGGCGGCACGGGTGCGCAAAATCACATATATATATATATATATATATATATATATATATATAAGTGATTCACACTCTCGTGGTTTTCACGCCCCTCCCAGATAGCGACAGATTGCCTGCCAGTACACTAGTAATCACATTTAACCCCTTGATTGCCAGGAACACTCTCATACACAATAAACCTCCATTGCTAGTATAGTGTCTCACCAGATCAATATTTTGATCAGATCAGTACTATACCAGTGTTCACATTAGTATAGCATCCCCAAAAATGTAGCATTAGTGGGATCAGCCCCGGCACCTGCCAGCACCTGCGTTTAGCCCCTACGCTTACCCCCCCTTCTCCCACAGCAAGTGCAGTGTCAGTAGGTCACTATCACTTGATACATTGACACTAAACCACAGTGTTTGCAGAATCAGGCCTGATCTGTGTTAGCACTTGCTAAATTTTGATGACACTAATATGCAGCAGAGTGCCAGTACTAGTGCCGCGCTACCTTTTGGTGAACTGGCGAGCACCAGTTTCGGATTTACGAGGGAAAAGATAGTCACGTGGAGCCCCCCGGATGCCAGACTACATGGGGAGGAGTGGCAAGATAGTTTGGGACTTGATGTCATCCTTTTTCTATATAGGGTACCACTTATACGTGGACAAATTTTATTCAAGCGTGCCACTATTTAGACATTTGTACAATCTTGGAACTGGCACATGTGGCACCGTGTGACCTAATATGTGCCCACCATTAGAAGTGGGTGGATGCAGGGTGGTATATTCTAATGGTGGGCATACCACACACTTTTTCTGGAACAGATTTCATCAGTTTTTTTCATTCATTCCACAGGCTGCATACACAAAAAAAAAAAAAAAAAAAAAAAAAAAAGAACATAGCATATATACTCAACAAGGATCGGCGATGTACTGGTACATCCCTGGACTTTGAATGGTTATACCAGGATGAAGCCTACAGCTGCAGGCATCATCCTGGTATTATTTTTTTCAGCCAGCGATCGGCTTTCATCTAAAAGCAATCCTATCGAGGGAACCTGAGAATGCAGCCGGTGTTTCTGCCAGCTGACCATAGAGCTGATTGGAGACCAGAATGGTGCCAATCATCTCTATAGCCTAAGAAATCAGAAGCTATGAGCATTTTATCACTTCAGTTTCGCAGGATATAAAACAGCGCCATTTGTAAATTGGGAAAGCATCTGATCACACCGATCTTGGTTTGATTAGATAATGTAAGGGCAGAGGAGATATCTAGAGTCTGATAGACCCCAGATTTCTCAAAAAGAATATATGACAATGCCCATTGACGTTATAGGGGATATTTGCATTCCCTGTAATATCATTAAAAGTGATCAAAAAAAAAAAATTAAAGGGTCAGTGTAAAAATAATTTTAAAAAAAAGCTGTCCCCCACACCTGTGTCCACGAGCGTTGACCCTGTGCTGGTATGTAAACAGCGGTTGAACCATGTGATATATCGCCGTGAACGTCAGATCAAGGGCAGTAATTCTAACACTAGACCTCCTCTGTAAATCTAAAATGGTAGCATGTAAAGACTTAAAATGTTGCCTATGGATATTAAAAATGTATGCAGTTTGTCGCCATTGCATGGGGCATGCGCAGTTTTAAAACATGTCATGTTTGGTATTTATTTACTTGGCATACCATCATCTTTTATATGTTACTAAATAATTGGCCAATATATTGTGTTTTTGTGCATTAAAAGTAAAAAAAAGTGTATTATTTTTTTTTTTATTTACGTTTGAAAAATCGCTGCGCGAGTAATATGTGACATAAAAAATTGTAGCACCCACCATTTTATTCACTAGGGTGTCTGCTTTAAAAAAATATATAATGTTTGGAGGTTTAAATTAATTTCCCAGCAAAAAATACATATTTTTTTCATGTGAACAAAAAGTGTCAGAAAAGGCTTGATCTTCAGGTGATTAGAAGAGTGAGTGATATGTGGCATAAACTTCTAATGCTGGGCATAAAATGCCCCCATCCCCCAAAATGACTCCTTTTTGGAAAACTATTGGCTGGGAGGCATGTTGAATCAATAGAAGAATTTATTTTTTTGCCACAAGTTTTTGGAAACTAACAAAAAAAAAAAGTTTTTTTTGTTTGTTTTTTTTCACAAAATTGTCAATTAAATGATTTATTGCTCACACTTGCCATGGGTATATGTGGAATTACTCCCCAAAATACATTCTGCTACTTCTCCTGAGTATGTAGCGATCTGTGTCATCTCAGAGTATGTGAGTGGTAGATCGGAGTGAGTGTCCTCTCTTACCATATCCTCAGGAGCTGGCAGGGATTCCTCACTGTGAACTTCCTCATGCTGTATAGGCGTCATCTTACCCCCCGAACGGCAGCTCCTCTGTGTGCCTCTACTTTGGAAAAGATCCTGGATCTGACGTGCCGAGGACCTGGATTGTGAATGATGTGGGTGACTGTGTGAAGAGGGCTTAACAATCCTGCCCATGGTTGCCCTGCAGTGTACCGCTTAAGTGGCTGTAGAGCTGATCTCTCCCTGAAGCAGTATGCTGCCATGCAGCTCAAGAGCCAAGCCACGCCCTTCTTTTTTATTAATTTTTTATTATTTTGTTTTTTGTTAGGGTAAGGGGTTAGAGTTAAGGTTAGGGTTAGGATTAGGGTTTGGGTTGGGATTAGTATTTTATTTATTCTTTTCTTATTATTTGTTAGGATGATAATAATAATAAATAAATGTAAAATAAATACACAAGTAAAACAAATCATAAATAAATACTAGGTATTAATAAATAATGATTAACCCCTAACCCTTAAAAAAAAAAGTATTATTAAACAATAAAAAATAAACACCTAAACCTCTTAACCCGTACAAAAAATACATTAAAAATAATAAGAATAATAATGAATAAATGAATGTAAAATACACAAATAAATACTTGCAATAGTAAATTAGTATATAAATAATAATTAACCCTTAACCCCAAAACCTAAAAAAGTAATAAAATAATAATAATAATAATGTATTTTTTGTTCGGGTGTTTATTACTATTATTATTATTAATAATAAATGTATTTCTTTTTAAGGTTACAAAGTTACATAGTTAGTCTGGCTGTAAAAAAAAAAAAAAAAAAAGTCCATCTGGTCCATTCAACCATTAAAAAAAAAAAAGTTATAATCCTACACCCACAGTTGATCCAGAGGAATGCAAAAAAAAACAGCAAAGCATGATCCAATTTTCTCCTTCCAGGGGAAAAACATTCATTCCTGATCCCCCGAGAGGCAATCGGATATTCCCTGGATCAACTTTACCCATAAATGTTAGTATCCAGTTATATTCTGTGTATCTAAGAAGGAATTCAGGCCTTTTTTAAAGCAATCCACTGAGCTGGCCAGAACCAACTCTTGAGGGAGTCTATTCCACATTCTCACAGCTCTCACTGTGAAGAAACCTTTACGTGTTTGGAGATTACATTTCTTTTCCTCTAGACGTAAAGAGTGCCCCCTTGTCCTCTGTGATGACCTCAGAGTGAATAACTCTACACCGAGTTCACTATATGAACCACTGATGTATTTAAACATGTTCATCATATCCCCCCTTAATCTCCTCTTCTCAAGAGAGAATAAATTCAGTTCCTCTAATCTTTCCTCATAGCTGAGCTCCTCCGTGCCTCTTATCAGTTTAGTTGCCCTTCTCTGTACTTTCTCCAGTTCCCCAATGTTCTTTTTGTGAATTGGTGCCAAAAACTGAACTGCATATTCCAGATGAGGTCTTACTAATGATTTGTACCGGGGTAATATGATATCTCTCTCTCTCTGGAGTCTATACCTCTTTTGATACAAGAGAGGATTTTGCTCACTTTAGAAACCGCAGCTTGGCATTGCATGCCATTATTATGCTTGTGATCTACCAGAACTCCAAGATCCTTCTCCACCATCGATTCCCCCAGTTGTACCCCCCCCCCAGTATGTATGATGCATACATATCCTTAGCCCCCAAGTGCATCACCTTACATTTATCAACAATAAACCTCATTTACCACATAGTTGCCCCATTAAACAGAGCATTGAGGTCGGCTTGTAAATTGGAGACATCCTGTAAGGATGTTATTCCACTGCACACCTTGGTGTCATTTGCAAAGACTGAAATGGGATTTATAATCCCAGACCCTATATTGTTTATAAATATATTAAAAAGTACCTTACACACTAGTAGTGTGTGGGGAACTGTGTCAAACGCTTTTGAAAGTCCAAGTATACCACGTCCACCTCCTCCCTTCTGTCCAAGGTTTTGCTCACCTCATACAAAAAAATCAGATTCGTTTGACAACTTCTGTCTTTCATGAATCCATGCTGTATGTTGCTTAAAACATTTTTTTCCAACAAGAACTCCTCTATGTGGTCTTTTATTAAACTCTCCAGTATCTTCCCAACTACAGAAGTTAAACTAACGGGTCTATAATTACTTGGGTTAGGGGTTAATGATCATTTATTTTATTTATGATTTATTTATCATGATTTTTTATTTATATGTGTATTTATTTTACATTTATTTATTCATATACTATTATTTTTTATTTTTTCATTCGAGCAGAAAATCGCACTAAATGCACGCAAAAACGTGTACAAACGCGCCCATTGTGTGTTTCTATTCTTTTTTATGGGAATAAAAACACACAAAAAACATGCACATCTGCCCAAATTGAGCTACAAAAAGTAGCTCAAAAAATTTAAGCTTCAGGCGTTCTGCTTCAGGCGACTTGGAGTGGAGATGTGAACCATCTCTGTAGAGTAATATTGATTTTTTTCTCCCTGAGCGTTTTGGAGCTTTGAGATTCTCACTTCAAAAACACTCCGCTGTGAATTCAGCCTACGGTAAGCTGCTGCACAGCATTTTTCCTAAAAAAGTTGACATTCATTAAAATTTGCTACGTAAAAAGAATTGCCGGCAATTAATTTTTTTTAAAACAAGGCTCCGATCTCAATACTGGCTCCCACCGTCTGACAGCTCCACCATCCTGACAGCTCCTAAATCTAAGGGGCGGGGCCACCCAGTGATGTCAACCGGGTGGCCCCACCCCTTGTGATATCATCTACCCAGCATGCCTTGGCGATGTCAATGGGTGGCTCTGCCCCTTAGATATTTAGGAACGGTGGGAGCCAGTGTCGAGACCAGAGCATTTTTTTTCTCTTTTTTTCTCTCAGGTCATACCCCATACTCATAAGGGAGGGGAGTGGGATCTGGGAGCCTCCTTGTTAAAGATGGCTTCTAGATTCCGATAAGCCCCCTGCCCTTAGACCCCCCCCCAACCACAGGCCAGGGTTGTGGAGAAGAGGCCCTTGTCCCCACCAACATGCCCACAGAAAAATATATTTTAAAAATATTTTAAAAATATTCTTCCCAAATATATTGACATATTATTGAAATACTACAATTTTGGTCATATTCAATATATTTCAATAAATACATTATATATATATATATATATATATATATATATATATATATATATATATATACACACACACACACACACACACACACACACACACACACACTGCATGTTGAAATGCATTTTTTTTACAAAATATATGAAAAATATTTAAAAATACATTTCAAATATACTGTATGTCTTTAAAAATAAAAATCTATATTTTTGGAATGCATTTACAAATATATGTAAGAATATATGTTAAAATGACTTTTTTATGTTAAAATAAAATCTGAAGAGTATATTTTTAAAAATATTTTTCATATATTTTGTAATATTTAAGAACACATTTCAAAATGCAGTGTGTGTATATATCTATATATCTATATATATCTATATATATATATATATATATATATATATATATATATATATATATATCTATATACAGTGGGGATCAAAAGTTTGAGCACCCCAGCTAAAAATTTGTATTAATGTGCATAAAGAAGCCAAGGAAAGATGGAAAAATCTCCAAAAGGCATCAAATTACAGATTAGACATTCTTATAATATGTCAACAAAAGTTAGATTTTATTTCCATCATTTACACTTTCAAAATAACAGAAAACAAAAAAATGGCGTCTGCAAAAATTTGGGCACCCTGCAGAGTTAATATCTTGTACTACCCCCTTTGGCAAGTATCACAGCTTGTAAATGCTTTTTGTAGCCAGCCAAGAGTCTTTCAATTCTTGTTTGAGGTATCTTTGCCCATTCTTCCTTACAAAAGTCTTCCAGTTCTTTGAGATTTCTGGGCTGTCTGTCATGCACTGCTCTTTTAAGGTCTATCCATAGATTTTCAATTATGTTGAGGTCAGGAGATTGTGATCTTGATGTAATCCCCCGTGGATTTCAAGGTGTGTTTAGGATCATTATCCATTTGTAGAAGCCATCCTCTCTTTAACTTCAGCTTTTTCACAGATGGCATCAAGTTACCATCCAAAATTTGCTGAAATTTTATTGAATCCATTTTTCCTTCTACTCGTGAGATGTTCCCTGTGCCACTGGCTGCAACACAACCCCAAAGCATGATTGATCCAACCCCATGCTTAACAGTTGGACAGAGGTTCTTTTCATTAAATTCTGTGCCCCTTCTTCTCCAAACGTACCTTTGCTTATTCCGGCCAAAAAGTTCAATTTTAACCTCATCGGTCCACAGAACTTGTTTCCAAAATGCATCAGGCTTGTCTATATGTTCATTTGCAAAGTTCAAACGATGATTTTTGTGGTGAGGACGTAGAAGAGGTTTTCTTCTGATGACTCTTCCATGAAGACCATATTTGTACAAGTATCTCTTTATAGTGGAATAGTGTACCACAACTCCAGTGTCTGCCAGATCTTTGTGGAGGGATCGTGCAGTCAAACTTGGGTTTTGAATTGTTTTTCTCACAATCCTGCGAGCTGTTCTGTCTGATATTTTTCTTGGTCTTCCAGATCTTGCTTTAACTTCCACTGTTCCTGATGACTGCCATTTCTTAATTACATTCCGAACAGAGGATATTGACATCTGAAAACGCTTTGCTATCTTCTTATAGCCTTCTCCAGCTTTGTAAGCGTCAACTATTTTCAGTTTCAGTTTTCTAGACAACTGCTTAGAAGAACCCATGGTGCTGATTGTTGGGGCAAGGTCAGATGAGTCTGGGCATTTAAAACCTTTCAGATTGACATCACCTGGTCTTCCCAGACGATGATTGAGAATAATCCATGACACTGGCAGGTCTCAGCTTTGCAAAGGGGGCAGTGCATGCTATAAATTCTGCAGGGTGCCCAAACTTTTGCAGATGCCATTTTTTTGTTTTCTGTTATTTTGAAAGTGTAAATGATGGAAATAAAATCTAACTTTTGTTGACATATTATAAGAATGTCTAATCTGTAATTTGATGCCTTTTGGAGATTTTTCCATCTTTCCTTGGCTTCTTTATGCACATTAATACAAATTTTTAGCTGGGGTGCCCAAACTTTCGATCCCCACTGTATATATCTATATATATATCTATATATCTATATATATATATATATATATATATAAATATATATATATCTCTATCTACTGTATCTATCTATATATATCAAGGGCCTGGTAGGACTTTTGAGAGGAACCACACCCCCAATAAATAGGAGGGAGACACATGGAGTCCCCCATGGAGTCCCCCATAAATTCCTACCAGACACTTGATCCGAGCACAGGCCAGGAAAGGGGGAGGGATGAACAAGCACCCTCTCCCTCCTGAATCATACCAGGCCACATGCCCTCAACATGGGGGGGAATACTTTGGGGTAGGGGGGCTCCCTCCCTCCAAAGCATCTTGTTGCCATGTTGATGGGGCAAGGGCCTCTCGCTCACAACCCTGGCCTGTGGTTGTGAGGGTCTGCGGGGGGGGGGGGGGAGACATATTAGAATCTGAAAGCCCCCTTTAACAAAGGGGCCCCAGATCACAGCCCCCACTGAATGAGTATGGGATACATACCCCTACCCATTCATCAAAAATGGTGTACAATGTGAATAAAAACACAGCAGTTTTTAACAAGTCCTTTATTTGAAAAAAAAAGCCCCAAAAAATGGCTCCACTGATGTAATCCATCACCAATCACGGTGTCCAACTTTGTCACGACAAAACAAAAATAAACACCCGATGCCCGCAAACCCGTCTGCACCAGTCGAACAGTCACTGCTATCTGGTATTTGCTGGAGCTAGTGGACAAATGTCACCGCTAGCTTCGCCCAATTGTGCTGTGATTGGCCAAAGCGGAGCTAGGGGTAATGTCATCGCTAGCTTTGCCCAATTGTGCTGTGGTCAGGTGCTATGCTTTGGCCAATCACAATGCACTGTCAGAGGGCATTGCACTGTGGAGCATTGCACTGTGAGGCCCTAACAGTTCTTGTGTTCGCAGAACACACAAACACCTGATGTTCGAATCAAACTTATGTTCGACTCAAACATCAAGTCGATCACTATTTAAGATAAAGCAACCAGGAGTTATGCAGGATCACCTTCCAGAGCGCACCTCTAAAAGGACCAGAGAAACTCAATATGGTAATCTGCCACTAACCACATTCATTTCATGAGAGTACCTGATAAGCCCAACCAGTATATTCAGGGAACCATCTTAACTCTGTTGTAACAAGCAGGAGCGTGACCTATATGCAGCACTTGCCTCGGGCATGTCCTTTATCAAGGGCATGTGCAACCGCGACATGTTGGCGAGCCTCTCCTCTCCATCTACCGACTGCCAAGAAGTATCAAGATGATCTTAGAGTGGAAGTGCGCAGTACTGAAAGTTGTGCAATCCAATGGTGGCGTCACTTCCAATCCGATCGTGAAGCCAGGGCCGGAAGGGGAACGACAGGAGAGGCAATCTGTCAGGGCTCTGTCCTCGGCAGAGGTGTTAGGAGACCTGGCACCCCTGTCAGTACCTTGCATGGCCACAGAAGTTCACATCGGCTCAAATTTGACTCCAAGCGGCCTTTATAAGGAAGCCCTGCCCTACTCTCAGGTGCTGGTTGATCTCTGGCTTCCCAGTACCTTGTTCCTGTTTCCTCTGCTATTGTGATCTGTGATTTCCTGATACTGACTCAGCTTGCTCTTGGACCTGTCTTCTCTGCTTAACCCCTGGTCTGACCTCGGCTTGGCTAAGGGATATTCCCTCTTTGCTCCTCTGTGTATGACCCCAGCTATCCCATCTGACTACGTCTGCTCCGATTCCCACCTGGTACCTGACCTCGGCTTTAAACTGGCTATCCTGTGATCCTCTGTTTCCCAGAAGGCTTGAATACCTCGCACAGGCACCACCTGTCTGCAGATCCCATCTCAGTGCATCAGCTGTGCTCCTGGGTGGACCACCAATGAGCACTCCTACAGGCGACCTGTGCCACTTTGGGCCTGACTCCTGCTGTCCCACTCTCAGGGGAGTCTGGAACTTAGCCACAAGGGAAGCCCTCTCTCCATTGGCCTAGAACAGCAGGTACGCAATACAATCCAATCAAATATGTCAGGAAAAATCCCATTCTCACCAGCACATCACAGTGGGTGAAAACTTGTTGTGCCCAGATCAACCCAGTATGCATTCCAAAATAAGACCCAAGAACAATATTACCAATAGGGCACTGGGTCTGTAGGCTAACAGGTTTACAACATAGGCAGAAATATACAAATAAAATAAGTATGCAGCGCTAATGTAAGTATAATCAAGTGACAAAGCAAATAAATAACTAAATAATGCACAATAACATATGTTAAATATGTTAGATAACTCAGTCCTTATAGTAAAGTGATTAAGTGCAGGTGTTCCAAAAGTCCATGATCAAGAATAAACGTGACTCTTGTGTTGTTGTGAATGTACAAACAATGCACTAACCAGATAGCGCATTAATTGCGCATGGAGCAAACAATGCACTAACCATTAATTGCGCATGGAGCAATTAAGACCTGCTCCTGGTGCTCTGGACTTGTGATACCAGGCAGATGTCATCAGCAAGTCGGTCACTAGATGTCATCAGTATAGGTGTATTCTTAAGCATTCCACCAGGGCCATCATCAGCAGGAGAAGGGGGGAGTCATATAACATCCAAATCCTCAGGAACCTTCAAAAACGGCGCACATGGAAATAATGAGCCCCAAGAAAGCTTCTAATAGTGTAGTAGGTCTTTAATGGTCAAAATTCCAGCATAAACAGAAAGATAAAAACTTACATCAGGATCTGATATATCAACCAATCAGGATGGCCTTGCGGTTTAAGCACACAGGTCAGGGGCACCTGTCTGACGCGTTTCGTGTAAAAACACTTCCTCAGAGGGAGTGTGCCCATGCTGTGTGAGTTCTATATATAATAAATACGAAATTGGTGCGCATTAGTGCACGGCCGCATCACCCATCGCGGTTTGCGCATGCGCAGTTGCGAAAAACGCGGCCATTTTCTTGGAGGTTTAAATAAGTAACCGAGAAGGGCTTTCGCACATGCGCAGTGAGCGCTTTTTTCGGCCATTTTCCTAGTGATTAATCCAATAGACCGTAACCATCAAAATAGACCTAATGATTATGATGTGCCCAACCCCCATCATTTTTTAGGAAAAGGCTCAGGCATAAAAAGAAGCCTAAGACAAGAGGAAAGCGAGGAGGAATTAAGATTAATCGACAAAAGGAGAAAAATGTAATGAATACTGGCATTTTTAACCTTAGTGGTCAGACCCTAACTGCTAAAGAATTGGAACTTCTTAATAGAGGTCTCAAATTCGCACCCCCTGCAAAATTAAATAAATTTAATACGTTTATTGACATTCAGAAATTTACAAGGAAACTATCTTTAAAAAGACATTTCCTTACCAACCCAATTAGCAGAACACCCCTGAAGACAGACAATACAGGTTTTAAAACCACAAGTTTAAGAATTGCCTCACTCTTCAATCCACAGGCCCACTCTCATATTAATATATTTAGGCATATGGTCATCAAGGACCTAGAAAATTTGAGAGTGAAGAAATGGAACAACAAACCCTATGACCGGAAGCAGATTGATACTATGACCAAAGATTTGTTGGAAAATAAAAATCTGGTCATTAGACCTGCAGATAAGGGGGGTGGCGTTGTTGTGATGGATAAAGTAGATTATCTGGCCCAAGTTCATAATATCCTGGATGATAAAGATACATACATAGAACTACAAAGAAACCCCCTTTTAACATATAAGAAAATTCTAAAGACTCTAATTAAAAAAGGATCAGATTTAGGTATTCTAAACAAAAAAGAAAAGGAATACCTATGCCCTACGGCCCCAAGACTTCCTATACTCTACTGTTTACCTAAGATTCATAAAGATCCTATTAAACCTCCTGGTCGCCCGATAGTGAGTGGAATAGGTTCTCTATGTTCTCGTATCGGGGAGTATCTAGACTCTTTTCTGCAACTGGTCTGTAAAACACCATCCTTTCTTAAAGACTCAAAACAGGTACTGATGGACATTAAAGATATTCATATAAGCATACATACATTCCTTGTCACAGCGGATGTGTCCGCATTGTATAGCAACATAAAACATGAAGACGGCTTGAATGCTGCGAAGTATTATCTTAATGAAGCCACCGATATACCATATTCTCAAAAGCAATATCTACTAGAATTACTTGAATTTGCCATGAAACACAACTATTTCTGGTTTAATGAGAAATACTACTTACAGTTGACTGGAGTTGCCATGGGTGCAAAGTTCGCGCCGAGTCTAGCGAACCTCTTTATGTCAAGATGGGAAGAGGATATAATATATTCGAGAGACTGGCCCCATCTAATTTTCTATCGAAGATTTATAGATTATATCCTACTTCTTTGGGATGGTAATGAATTCACGCTAAATAATTTTTTCACCACCCACAATTATAATAGCCAAAATATTAAACTCACTTTTCAGCATAGTAACCGAGAGATCAATTTCCTAGACTTGACTTTATGTAATAATGGGACATACATTTCCACTAAAACATACTTTAAAATGACAGATAGGAACAGCTGTATTCCTAAAGATAGTTGTCACTTACCGAGATGGCTAAAAAACATACCAAGGGGCCAATTTCTCTGTGTCCGGAGAAATTGTACTGAAATAGAGGATTATAGAACTCAGGCCAATATTCTTAAGGGAAGGTTTATTGAAAAGGGCTATGACGTAAATGCTCTAGAAAGAGAAATCAACAAAGTGGCCAATGGAGACAGAACTAACCTCCTGACTTCCAAAAACAAAGTCAAAACAAAAAGGAGTTGTCCCTTCATTACCAGTTACTCGACACAGCATAAGGAAGTATCCAACATTATTAGAAAGAATTGGAACATTTTAAAGAATGATCCTGTACTGGGTGAAACTCTACCAGACTTACCGGAAATTACGTACAGGAGAGCGCCAACATTAAGAAATATGCTGGCCCCTAATGTAGTTAACTCCCCTAAACCCTTGACATTTAGTTTTCTCAACACCAAGGGTTTCTTCCCCTGTAACAGGTGTATGCTATGTACCTTTAATGGCATACATAAGAAACCTATAAAAACTTTCAGCTCGAATGTGACTGGTATATCTTACGATATTCAATCGACTATCACCTGCTATAGCTCCCATGTGGTATATCTCTTGTGGAAAGCAATATGTGGGAAGAACCACGAGAAGACTGAGAGATAGGTGCTCACGCAACCTATCAAACATTAAAAAGGGTTTTAAGGAACATTCTGTTTCCATGCACTTTCGACAACATCATAACAGGAATCTGCATACATTGAAATTTATAGGTATTGACATAATTAATAAAAATTGGAGAGGTACGCACAAAAAGAGAGCTGTTTCAATGTTAGAAACTAAGTGGATCTACCTGTTACACACTCAAGCACCACATGGCTTGAATGTAGAGCTAGATATTAATTGCTTTATTGATACCAGCTAAATATACAACATTCTGGTTTATTGTAGTACTATGAGTTTTATTTATATTATTATATTTTTATGTATTATTATTTTTATCTCTATTGGAATATGAAATAAGTTTTCATACTATGGGGCCTATTTCTGCTTGAACATTGTTTAATATCAGACTTTTATGGTAGTATTGTTTTGAAAGTATATCACTTTTTACACTATATTTTGTATACAATTATATAATAGATTGTATGTTTGCTCTTAACTTGGTGATATCCATTTTTATGAATGTATGAGGGTCTGAAAAAAATATTGATCCCATATGTTTTAGTGTTTCAAACGGTAATCATCACTTTTTAACACTGAAGGATGTTTGATTCATCCATTTTACTGTGTACAAATTATGATCATTTATATTTATTTCTATTGATTTTATATTATTGTGAAGTTCATTACACTCCACTTGCATTTTAGTTCATCACACGCTATATATGACTCTGATGCGTCTTTAATTAATGCAAGCTTATCCCATATAATGAAACTGGAATGTCTGAACGATCTTTTGAATAACCACTGGATGGCACCATTTTTAAGTTTTATTAATTTATCTAATATACCATTTAATTATTTTATCTATAGGAATGTAAGTTTACACACCATCAAATATATTATTAGGTTATAGCAAAGCAATAGAAAATTAGGTCAGCATAGCAAATGACAAGCTGTTGCTGTTCCCTTGCTGTCCTTCATATGTATATATGTGTTACTACCTTGCTGGTATATGTGCACTGAAGCACCGACAAAATGGCAACCGCGATCACTCACTGCACATGCGCGAATGCCTCTCTCTGTCTATTGGATTAATCACAAGGAAAATGGCCGAAAAGCGCTCACTGCGCATGCGCGAAAGCCCTTCTCGGTTACTTATTTAAACCTCCAAGAAAATGGCCGCGTTTTTCGCAACTGCGTATGCGCAAACCGCGATGGGTGACGTGGCCGTGCACTAATGCGCGCCACTTTCGTATTTACTATATATAGAACTCACACAGCATGGGCACACTCCCTCTGAGGAAGTGTTTTTACACGAAACGCATCAGACAGGTGCCCCTGACCTGTGTGCATATACCGCAAGGCCATCCTGATTGGTTGATATATCAGATCCGGATGTAAGTTTTTATCTTTCTGTTTATGCTGGAATTTTGACCATTAAAGACCTACTACACTATTAGAAGCTTTCTTGGGGCTCATTATTTCCATGTGAGCCTGTTTTTGAAGGTTCCTGAGGATTTGGATGTTATATGACTCCCCCTTCTCCTGCTGATGATGGCCCTGGTGGAATGCTTAAGAATACACCTAGACTGATGACATCTAGTGACCGACTTGCTGATGACATCTGCCTGGTATCACAAGTCCAGAGCACCAGGAGCAGGTCTTAATTGCTCCATGCGCAATTAATGGTTAGTGCATTGTTTGTACATTCACAACAACACAAGAGTCACGTTTATTCTTGATCATGGACTTTTGGAACACCTGCACTTAATCACTTTACTATAAGGACTGAGTTATCTAACATATTTAACATATGTTATTGTGCATTATTTAGTTATTTATTTGCTTCGTCATTTGATTATACTTACATTAGTGCTGCATACTTATTTTATATTTTTTCATACTAGGTTTTAAAGGTTGCCTTTATGCTAGCGGCTTTATATTACTATTGTTCCCAGTGCTCAATTACTACTTTTTTTCTAGAAATATACATATATATTTCTTTTGGATGCAATATATGTGAAAGTGAAACAGTGCCATATTTACCAAAGGGTGGCATGTGTGGCCTAAAGTCTATTTAGATTTTATATTCATGAATCAGAATTGTGTCGAATGACATGTGTCCCTTGCTTACTGCCAGCCCATGTCCCCCCTATCATTCAACCATTTCTTCTCTTCTTCTACAGTTTGTGGAAAAGTCATCTGACAGACAGTTCCTGTCCCCACCTGGCATCTGGAATAAGAAATAACCAGACACTGAGGACACTGAACCTGTCTGGGAACAATCTGGAAGGTCCTCATTGCAGTGATCTGATGGCAGCTCTGACAACAAGCCGCATAGAGGAATTAGAGTGAGTATAACAGGACTGACTGAGACAATAATATTCTGGGACAGTTTTATATCTAAACCAGGGATGGACTGACAACTCATGGGGCCCCCGGGCAATAGTTGATCATGGGGCCCCTGTGTCCTTGCCCAAATTCAAAAAAGCCTATGAAAAAGGTACCAGGGGAATCTCATGGGGCCCCCTACTGACCCCCGGCCCTCGGGCAGTGCCCGAGTTTCCAAATGGTCAGTCCACCCCTAATCTAAACCACATACATAATAAAAATATTAATAACATAATTAAATGAATCTCCTTGTCTGTTATCACACACTTTCATCAGCTATAAATTAGTTGTTTACAGAAGCGGTTTGTGTTATGGCACTGCGTTACTTTAACTGACAATTGTGCGGTCTGCTCCAAAATGAAAGTTACATCTTTTTTCCCCCATGAATTGGGACTTCTTTTGGAGCGATTTGATCGACTGTGCGTTTTTAGTTTTTGCACTATCAAAAAAAAAAAGGCTGAAAATTTTGAGAAACAAAAAAACAATATTTTGTACTTTTTGCTCTAAAACATGTCCTGTAAAAATATTTAAAAACCAAATTTCATCATAAAATTTCAGCCAAAATGTATTCTGCAACGTCTTTGCTAAAACAAAAAAAAAATCCCAATACGTGTAAATTAATTAGTTTACGTGAACGTTATAGCATTTACAAATGGCGGTATATATACTGGTATTTTTTTTTAATACTAATAATGACAGCGATCAATGACTTATGGCGGTGATCAGCGACTTATGGCGGGACTGTGGCAGACATTCTGACACTGGGGGGAACTGACTTGGGGTCACTGACATCCCCAGTGACACCGATACAGTGATCAGTGCAAAAAAAGCGCACTGACACTGTACTAATGGCACTGGGGAAGAAGGGGTTAACATTATAAGGCAATCAAAGGGTTAATTGTGTGAGGGGAATGTTTCACTAGGGGGCGTGGGATGTGTGCGCTTCATTGTAACACACTGATCCAGAAGGTTGAGCTCATCCATCCGGATAAGTGTGCTTAAACTGACAGGGAGGAGAGCTGCAGTGTAAATACTGCAGCCATGTTCCCTGTCAGTGATTGCTAGTAATCTCCTGCTCCAGCGGGTAATCACCGGCCAGGGGCCGCGATCACAGCGCGAGTAAGGTGGGCGCGCGCCCTCTACCACAAATGCAAAATCACGTATATATGCGTGATTTTGCGCAGCATTGCCAACCTAATGCAGTATATGTACTGTGGCTGGTCGACAAGTGGTTAGTAAAACATTGCTAACATCTGATTTTCTGTTTTGTCAAGCAACTAATAAAACAAAAGAGATTGTAGGAGGTCATACAAGGGGGAATCTGATCTTATTGCAAGGACCAATTAGAACCTCACATGAGCTGGATATAACCATACGATATTCAGTGTCAAGGGGATCTCCTCCATCACTACAAATCCAGTGTTCATTGTAAGGGGGGGTCTTCCCATTACTACACATCCACTATTCAGTATTCACTCAGTGTGATCAATATATTTATTGCTAAGCAGGAGAGGGAATGTATTAATGGTCAGTTGTCTGTTATTTTTATAAACATTTTATTGGTGACACATTTATTATTTGAATAGGCTCTCATGTGGTGTCAATGAAGACACATAACACTGATTCCGGTTGCAGTAAAACTCAAAACTTGGAGAGAATGCCAACTACTAAGAGAGTGCCGCTTCGGATAAACTCACAGTTCAGTTCAGTACAGAGATACAGCAGGTAAAGATGCACAAACAGCGTCTGTCTTCAGAAGGAAAAATGTCCCCTGTCCCAAAGGGGAGGCTTCCATGCAGGAATGCGAGCCCTAACCTGTCCCTACTCATCAGGAACCTTTTCCTGCTGCCATCACTTTCCGTGACAGACAATTGCTCTTTCCCTACATTAGTCACTTCTAAATGTGTGCCAAAACCTGGGAGCAGGGGCTTACAAAGACTCTGCTGACCCAAGATGGCTGCCAGAGGTCACCTGGATGCAGCATAGCCAACCGGAACCAAGTTTCACCTGACTTCCTCTCCAGGCTGTGATATCATTGCAGTATCACACCTACAGTGGAAAAACCAGACTGCACCTGCCTATAATCTACCATAGCATTAGAAGGGTTCATAAAATATCTGAATGATCAGTTTTTCCAGAACTTGTCTATAAGGATGTGAAAAAAAAAGTGTTTTTGCAGTGTAGGGCTGAGTTCTATATAAGGCCTAGCCAGGGCTGCTGTTAGGAATTATGGGGCCCCATCCCCCCTCTTATCAAAAGGATATTATCACTAAAAATACACTAAAATTATTATTAGTGGACACAAACATAACATAACTAACAAAATTCCTGCTAAATCTAAATGATAAAACTGTATTGAGTTAATAGTTAATAAGGTTCTGTGTGTAAATAAGGTCTTGGGGCTCATTCACATAAATCCTGTGGCCTGTATGGTGTGAATCAACTTTTTTTCTTTTTTAAAATGTGGCTATTGCTGTGTGCAGGCAGCCTATGTTACGCTATGGGGATGCAACAGCTGTATGAACACAGCCGCAGGTCGTAATTTGACAGGTATGTGGATGCAGGCGTGTGGCCCCAAACACAAAGAGTATGCATTTGGGGCCACTCACCCACGCCTGCACATTTATTACAAGCAACAATTCAATATAAAAAGAAGTTACAAACATTTTAAGCTTTAATAACTTAACCATTTCAATACCGTGCAATTTTACACCTTCCTGCCCAGGCCATTTTTTACGTTTCAGCGTTCTCACACTTTGAATGACAATTGCGCGGTCATACAACATTGTACCCAAACTAAAATTTTATAATTTTCTTCACAAAACTAGAGCTTTCTTTTGGTGGTATTTAATCATTTTTATTTTTTGCTAAATTAACAAAAAAAGACCACAAATTTTGAAAAAAAAAAACAAGTTTTTCTTTGTTTCTGTTATAAAAGTTTACAAATAAATAATTGTTCTTCATAAATTTAGGCCGAGATGTATTCTGCTAAATTAGGATGTATTTTTTAGTTTGTAGGAAAGTTATAGAGTTCACAAACTATGGTGTATATCTGAATATTGATCAATCCTGAAGTACTGACAGCCAATCTAATTTCTTGAGGTCCAAGAATGTCAGAATAGTACAGATATCCCCAAATGACCCCTTTTTGCAGAGTAGACAGTCCGACGTACTTCATAAGAGGCATGGCGAGTTTTTTGAAGTTGTGTTTTTTTTGTCATAATTTTTCGGAAAATTAAAAAATTAAAAAAAATATTTTCACTATTTTTTATTTTACATACTGTCACCAGTGCAGTACAGCATCATCATATAACTGGCATGGCGGTGAACAGGGACCCTGACTGGTGACAGTATGAAATATATATATATTTTTTTTTTTTATTTTTTTTTTTTATTATTTTTAATTTTTTATTACATTTTTTTTATTTTTTTTTAAGATTTTTTGTTCATATTTTACTATGACCAAAGTAGTACAATGTTACCATAGTAACATTGTACTACTTTGGGGAAGTGATCAGTATTTTTTTTTTACACAATTTGCTTCTAGCAAAGAATTACTTTGCTATAAGCAAGCATTTAGCTGAATGAAATCGATTCATTCAGGTTTTTTTTTTTTTTGCTTAGCTGTGATTTGGTCACAGCTAATCACATGACATGTGCATGTGATTAGCTGTGACCATTCACAGCTAGGCACTAGTATACAATGGATGGCATGAATGAAGCCATCCATTGTATACAACTGTCATGTGACCTGCTGTGATTGGTCACAGCAGGTCACATGGTACCAGCAACGGGGGCCGGTACTCAGATCTGTCATCGGCCGTGTCCGAGGTACACGGCTGGTGACAGATCGCTGCGCGGCTCTGCATTAGCGCAAACTGCGCATGTGCGGGAGCACGCCAAATGGCGTGCACCCGGAATGCCGAAGCACTTTTGAAGCCGCCAAACGGCCATTGGCCTGCTAATGGTTAATAAGTCAAACCTCTAAAAAAGCCCTTATGATACAATTTCTCTAGCTTATATTTTAAGTAGCATATAATACCTGCACTTTAACCACTTTACAACCACGCTATAGCTGAATGATGGCTACAGAGCCGTTGTCCAGTTCTGGGAGGGCGTCATAAGATGTCCTTCCAGAATGCGCCCCCAGCGGTGTGCACTCAACGCTGTTAGTGATTGCTGTGTCCTACGGACACAGCTGATCACATGACTAGGTCAAAGGCCAATCACAGTGGCCTTTTACCATGTGATCAGCTGTGTCCAATGACACAGCAGATCACAAAATAAATACAGTTGCCGGTTATTGGAAGCACTTTCCTCATGCTGTCACATCATGGGAAAAGTACTGCCGAAACCAGCAAATGTCACAGAGGACACCCGCATTATTAATCAGGGCACTGATGATCAGTGCCCATCATTGCTACATATCAGTGCAGCATCATCAATGCCTCCTCATCAATGCTGCCTCATCAGTACCACCTCATCAGTACGGCCTATCAGTGCTGCCTATCCATGCCACCTCATCAGTGATGCCTATCAGTGCCCATCAGTGCTGCCTATCCATGCCACCTCATCAGTGATGCCTATCAGTGCCCATCAGTGCTGCCTATCCGTGCCACCTCATCAGTGCCCATCAGTGCTGCCTATCAGTGCAGTCTCATCAACACACATCAGTGAAGGAGAAAAATTACACATTTTGCAAAATGTTACAATAGAAACAAACTTTTTCTTCAAATGTTTAGCTCTTTTTTTGTTTATAGTGCAAAAAATAAAACCGCCAGTGGGGATTAAATACCACCAAAAAAAAGCTCTATTTGTGTGAAAAAAAATTAAAGCTGAAAATTGGCCTGGGCACAAAGGATGTAAAAGTGCCCAGTAGGCAAGTGGTTGAACAAAGAAGGAAATGAGGACTCATACATATAAATTCCTAGTCTGTTCGGCTCAAGACCCTTAAAAAATACAAAAGACAAACAATCTATATAGTAACAATATACAGTAAATGCTGCTTACAGGGATGCATGCATTTCCGTATTTTTAATTAAACCACAGAAAAAGGAAATACAAACAAAGGGGAAAAAAAAAATCAAATGTGTTGTGTGCTACCATATCAAGAAAAGTGTGTCTGATAGCTCTCAGGGAGCCCTGTTATACAGGCCTTAACCACATTAAGTAGATGCCTCACCACAGACTGGCGATACCTGTTTTTGGAATCAAAACTAAGATGTAGTAAACAGGCTGCTGGTTTCTGGCCTAATGAATGCAAGGCCCATAGGATCTTTGATCAAAGAACAGACATTTTGCCAATAAGGATGAAGTTGGGGACAAATCCAGAAGATATGAAAACATGTTTCCCTATCTTGTCCACATATCCAATATGTGGGGGTCAACACTTGGGAACATATGGTGTAATTTTTCCAGCAACCTATACCATCTGGTCAACACCTTGTAAACTGATTCCTGCATTCTCAAGAACATTGTTGATTTCTGAATGAAAAAAAAACAAGTCTCTTTGATCAGTGGACAATGCTTTATTCATGTCCTTTCCCTATGCCGCAATAAAAGATGGAGTGATAGAATCTGTGAATGCAACTAATGCAGCATATGCCCTGGAAAGACCCCTTCATACTCTTTGTCCTGATGCACACAATTGCTCAAAAGCTGTAGCTACAGTATATCAGAAAACTCCAAATAAGGAGGTAGCAAAGAAAGAGAATGCTTTACTTTAATTAATTGCCATAATGGAAGGAGGGGTGAAGCATAGATTGAATATCGGCTATAGATTTCCAGCCGTTCGAGTACTTTAAGTCTTGCAGCTGGAATGTATCCATTGCAATGAATCACCAAAATTTAGGATCAGACAGTCCTGGTGGGAAATCTGGGTTTCCCATCATTGGCATCATAAGTGATAGCCTTAAAATCCTAGGTCTAGTCATCTGAATAATTTTATAGGTAGCACCCAAAATGGGATGGTCCTTCACTTGGGCTAAGCACACATTGCCGAGCCACAGAAAGGCCTTAAGCGGAAAATGCAAGGTCGTTTGTTAAAGAGATTTACAATTCTTCTCCTTAGTATGATTACACCAGTCCAAAATCTGGGACAGATGTGAAGCTTCATAACATCGAACTGGATCTGGAAACTCCGTAACCCCCAGAACATTTGGGCATAGTTAGTATTTCTGTATTGATTGTAGGCAGGCAGTCTGACCAAAATAATTTGATAAATTCTCGTTTAATTTGTCTTAAAAAAGTATTTGGGACTGTCAGTGGGAGAGTCTGAAATACAACAATTTAGGCAGTATATTCATTTTCAAAAAATCATTTTTGCCAAAGCAAGTGTGTGTGAGATGTCCCAAAGTCTAAGATCTCGTCTAATACTACACAGCAGTTGTGGAAAATGATGCTGAAATATATTATTAATAGAACGTGTAAGATAGATCCCCAAATATGAGTTTCTCAGACTTGACTTCAAAGTGTGTATTCTGCCTTCAGGGATTGTAAGATTCATTGCTTCTGATTTTAGAAGAATAATTTTATAATCGCACCTACACATTTATCAAATTAGGGCCTGCGGTTGTGTTCATACAGCCGTTGCATCCTTTGAGCAACAGGCGACGCTAGCAAACTGCTCATTTGCTATGTATGGGCCAGAAATATTTTTTTTTAATATTTTAGTACAAACAGATTCTTCAATTCCTTCCTCTGTAACCTTAGCACCACTGAAGATGAATGAACAGGCTCCTGTCCATTCATAAATTGAAGCATAATAACACAGTTTACTATGCTCAGTTATCATTGTACACAGGCGCGATCAGTACTTATCACACACTATGTCCATTCACTAAAGGAAGGGGCTAGTATATAACATATTTACTGCCCTCTTGCACGGCTCTCCCTCCTCACACGTCCCCCTATGTACCTGCAGCAGGAGGTGGGACAGAGAACCTGGCAGAGCACCGGGTAAGGAGGGGAAGACTCTCTCCCTGTGAAACTGGAGCAATAAAACTACTTGGAAAAGACCAAATTGGCTGGTGCCATCCATTGACCTGCAACACTGTCCACTGCAGCCATGGATCAGCCCTAGGGAAAATGCTTGCCTTCTGTTGGAGGTGAGTCTACTCCTTTATCCCATGCTACACCAATGACAATATGACACCTCCCAAGTAACATGTTGTAGTGCCCATGTGACCTCCAATATGTGTCAGACCTTAAGAAAATTATCAGTCAGACTGGGTGATTATATAAATAATGTTAGGATAGATTTTAATTGAAATAGCATTTTCAGACATTGTTCCTCTTTTGCAGAAAAGTTAAAGCATTCTATTTCTTCCAGATCAACCATTCCTTACTTCAGTTTCAGTGTCCTGGGTGCCAGTGGGGTCCTGGGGTCCAGTGTCCCTCAAAGTGTTGAAAACTCCTCCATTAGCCATCCTGAATTTGGTATTCAGGGCTCGGGAACCAGAAGAAGGAAGTAGTTCATTAGCTGACTTCATTACCACACCCTGCACCTGCTCTCCTCCTCCAGGAGATTGCCCCCACCCATCTCTATAGGTGCATGCATTTCCAATTCAATCAGCTATCATCATTCTCACTAAATATGCATGTGAGAAGGTTGAAGGCTAGTTAGCTACTGCCAGGCTGGGAGGGAAGAGGTTAACTGTTAACCCTCCCCCCTCCTCTCCATCCCATATAAATACATGAAGGGTCCTTTCATATGGGCATTCCGTATGTCTGTTTTTCATCTGTCCATTTATGGATGAAAAACTGACCGCTATGTATTTCTATGGACTTGCAGATGAACATCTTTTTACATCTGTTAATGTCCACATCTGTTAACATCTGTTCTTTTGAATGGAAGAAAACCCTATTTTTCTTCTGCAAAAAAAAAAACCTGGAATGCATGAAAAAACGGATGTCAACGGATTGTAGGCAGCCCAGCAGGTCAGAAAAGGGGGAGGGGGGCGAGCGAGCTCCCCCCCCTGAACATACCAGGCCACATGTCCTCAACATGGGGGGGGTTCTTTGGGGCGGGGGGCCTCTTCCCCACAACCCTGGGCTGTGGTTATGAGAGTCTGCAGGGCAGGGGGCTTATTGGAATCTGGAAGCCCCCTTTAGGAAGGGGGCCCCCAGATCCCAGCCCCCCCATGTGAATGAGTATGGGGTACATGGTACTCATTCACAAAAAAGTGCAGTGTGAAAAAAAGACAGGAGACCGTATTTGACAAGTCCTTTATTAAAAGGAAAATAAAAGAATGTCCCCCAAAGCAGATCCAACATCAATCACGATGCCCACTGCCGCCGACCCAAAAAAAAAGGGGGGGGGAACAAAAAACAAAGGCTCTGCTCCCAATGCTGGCTCCTGGCCGTCTGACTGCTCTGCTGGCTTGACAGTTCTTAAATATGTAAGGGGTGGGGCCAAATGGTCACATGTGTGACCCCGCCCCCATGTGACATCATCAACCAGGGCATGCTGGGTCAGTAATTGCCCAGCAATTACAAAATGATGAAAAACACTGTGCCCCCCCATCCGTCATCCATACCAGGCCCCTTTACTCTGGTATGGATTTTTAAGGAAAACCCCACACCAAAATTAAAACAAATGGACCTTAGGTCTGGTATGGATTTGGGGGGAACCCCACACCAGCTTTTGGGTCATTAGCACATTGGGGTATGAAGAGTCAGCACCTAAAGAGTCAAGAGTGCAGTACCAAATGTTGTTGCCATGGGCAATGGAAGTCTAGAGTCAGTTAAAGCAACCTGTTGGTGCATGTACATATGTCAGGTGAGATAGCCTCTAGCAGCGAGGGAGATGTTTGTACTCCTTCCGCATGCTGTCTATTTCCCAAAGCAAGGGTAACGAAGGTACCTCTGTGCAGCTATCACCCACATGTGCCCATTCCCGACTGACATCACTTTCAAAGTGAAACTTGACTTCCTGTCTTATGAGGCAACTCTCACTGTGTTCCCCTGCTATATTGAATTGGGCTCTATAAAGACACTGTGCCTTTTTATGAGTACACTTTCAAAAGCGTTGCCTCTCTATTTTCCTTGGGACCACACCATTACCATTAAGGAATTTACAAATCTTGGTATCTTTGTGAGCATGAGGTTGACACCTGAGCTTTAGGTGTCGGATAACATTAAAGCTATAAAGCACATTCAACAACAGTTTTCCCTTTGCCTTTGAAGGGATCACACTTTTAACACAAAAAGTGTGGGCTCTTATTAGGGTTACATTAGTTCCTTTCTGCATTCTATGTATGGGCATCCTCTTGCTGTCCAAACTTAGTTTTGCTTGTTTCCCCCCATACACTGCATGCTTCATTTTGTCAGTTTCATCACTGACATTCTCAGATGACTGCAGCAATGTCCTACTCTCTTTCTGAAGGACAGACCGATTGTCTTGCAATTCAGATGTTTTTAAGTCAGGGGACCTCTTTAAAGATTCCAATTCCTTCACGTTTTGCCTCTAGGCAGATAAACCATTTAAAATTTCTCTTCCCAGACTACCCTCCTGAACCTGTAGGGGGCCTAATTTTACTGCAGCTTTTATCTCAGCTGTGTCTGCCATATCATTACCCACATCATCACATGTTTCAGGGTTAGCAGCAACCATGTCCATTTGACCTTCAGGTCTATCATTAATCTTATTGTCACTCACGGTATCTAAATGATCAACATTTACCAGTGCCTTGCACTTTTCCTCATCATCATAAATATCAACGTTTACCAGTGCCTTGCACTTTTCCTCATCATCATAAATATCAACGTTTACCAGTGCCTTGCACTTTTCCTTATCATCAGCACAATACGAGTCATATCAGTGGTATTCTGTAGTCATGCTGTTTATAGAGATATCACTGTCCCTACAGATGGATGGCAATATTGGGGTGTCTACTCCATTATAACATTTTTCTTATAAAATTCTATTTCCTGGAGTTTTAGAAAGTGATCCAATATAAATTATTCCAATAAAGAGAAATTAGTTCCATTCATATAGAGAATAGTTATATTCATTCCTGGGGGAGAAATTCATTTTGTTCTGGTAACATGTTTCTCTTCTTTTACAGATTGGGTGATAATCAGCTGACAGACAGTTCCTGCCCCCACCTGGCATCTCTAATAAGAAATAACCAGACATTAAGGACACTGAACCTGTCCTGGAACAATCTGGAGGGTCCTCATTTCAGTGATCTGATGGCAGCTCTGACAACAAGCCGGATAGAGGAATTAGAGTGAGTGAGTATAACAGGGCTGGGTGAGACAATATTATTCTGGGACAGTTTTTTTTTTTTTAAATCTAATCCAGATAAATATAGAAATATGATAGTATAATCATATGGAGCTCTTTTATGCCTCTATATACAGTACAGTCATTATGGACTGTCACCTAATAATTGGAACTTATCTTACTCTGGTATAAGTCATGCAATATTTTCATAAACCATTGCTAAAACTGTATATTCTGTTTTGTCTGGTGATTAATAAGATTACTTCACAGCCACTATTTAGTGTCAGGGGATCTCCTCATTGCTACACATCTGCTACTCAGTTTCAGGGGATCTCACATGACTAAGTATCCACAATTTCATCAGAATAAAAACATAACCATAACTCAGATCTTCATGCTCCATAGGGAAACACGGTGTCTGTTACTTGCTGAGGTGGGGAATCTTGATACTAACAAAAGAAAACACAAAAGGGGCACACTCTCCTCATGCATTACAATGGTAAAAAATATATTTATTGAAAAAGTAACATACTCAGAAAAAGGATCATAAAAACAGACAAGGAGCTAAATGTTTCAGTCCCAGACAACAGGGGTCCTGTAGTGTAACTACCCTGTTGGAATTGCTACCACGTTTCGGGAGTCGAACTCCCTCAAAGCTAAGGCACCTAGACATGCCAATGCCGCATAAATAGGGGAACAAAGTATTCGGCCCTACGGCTGAAAACTATTAGGCCCTACGGCTGAAAAGTGTGTGAATGTCACTCCATGATGTTGAGTGTGAAATATAATCTCCAATACCTTGTACATCAATGAATATAAGCTGTATAACAAAAATATGTGTGCATAATAGTGGAGGAATTACTGATGTAACAAACGATCCCGCCGAGTGGGATGGCAGGAGAGGAAATTGTTAACCGGTTTCATGGCATCCTGCATGTGTCCTGGAATGCATGGAGCACAAGCCGTGTATCCACCGGCCATCGCTCCGGATATCCAGACGTGAGACTCTGTTACTGTCGTGCAAAAGTGGCCCGACTCCTGGGAGATAAGGACACATATGAGCATCTCCCTGGGGATCCCATTTCATCATACAGACTTGCCCTTAAGAACCTGTTTGATCCAGCTGTCCAGAATAAGGTTTCAAAGCAAGAGTGGTCTTTTTTTATTTAGGCCATTTCCCATGACACCACATTTCTATCACATCCCAAAAATTCACAAAAGTGCAACAAACCCTCCAGGTAGACCCATCATCTCATTGACAGTCTTACCAGAAATCTTGATAACCACATTGACTACTTTCTACAAGATTTGGTCGTACAGCTGCCTTCTTATGTGAGGGACTCTGGCCACATGATCGAAATCTTGTCCAGTTACCAGTGGCAAGAAAGCTACAGGTGGGTGTCCTTGGATGTGTCATCAATGTATACAAGTATTCAACATGAGTATGGCCTGCAGGCAGTATAATACTTTTTATCCAAGGACAACTCTCTGCGCGCTTCTCAAATCTCATTTTTATTGAAGTGTTTTGAGTTTACTTTGACTCACACCTACTTCAACTTCACAGGGCAATTCTACAGGCAGATCAAGGGCACAGGTTTGCCCCAAGCTATGCCAACCTGTTTATGGGTTTTTGGGAACACATCTGGAACCACACCTCATTGGGGCAAGACACGTTACATCGATTCTATACTCAACATTTGGGATAGCTCTGTGGCTACATTAAACGAGTTCAGCCAACACTGTAAATCAAATTCGTATGGCATTGAGTTCACACATGTAGTGGATGATAGTAGTCTGGCCTTTCTAGATCTAGAGCTAAGGCATACTATCCAAAACCATTATCCCAGATGGATCAAAAATATTCCTCTGGGACAATTCTGCAGGCTAAGGAGGACTTGCATCTTAGTTGAAGATTATGATACCCAAAGTCACATTTTGAGAAAAAAGGTTTTGGAGAAAGGGTATGCAGCCACCAATATTGATGAGGTGTACAATAAATATAGAAAGGAGTATTTCAGCAAGGCAAGCACTAAGGCGGATTCTATCGTTGAATCCAAGCCTAGGACATGTAAGAAATCCACCAATCAACATAGCTTAGCGTTCTGTACCAGGTTCAGTCAGAAAGCCTTTGATATTAAGAGAACCCTCAACAAATATTGGGGTATCCAAGTTCAGGATCCCCTCCTTTCTGCGCACATTCCTCCACAGCCAGAAGTGATTTTTCATCCTCCTCGAGATTTGAGAAGCATAATAGCCTCAAGCAGATTTAAACTTTCCACCAAACCTCCTATACCAGGATGGAGTACTCTGACCAGAAAGGTAGTTATACATGTGGGGTGCCCAACTGTAGGGCATGTGAATATATGTGGCACAGGAAGAAGTAATTTCTTGGAGTCGATGGGAAGGCACATTACATCAAACAGTTCATGAACTGTGGGACACAGTTTGTCATTTACTGTTTAGTTTGCCCTTGTGGGCTTTTGCACGTGGGCTGCACTTCACAATCTCTCTGAATCAGATTTGGAGAACAAAAGCAGAATATACTTAATGGATTTTACAAACATACGGTGTCTTGTCATTTTAGCGATGTACATGATGAGAGTCCCAAGGGACTCAAAGTATTTGGCATAGAAGCCATACAGGGGGAAATTGACACGGGTAGAAAGCTCTGCAAGCTTTGCAAAACGGAATCCTTTTGGATACATCAGTTGGGTTCCCAAGGGTCTTAATAACCCATTAGACATCCAGTCTTTAGTATGGTTGATAGATCTTCCAGGGGTGGCATCATTGACAGTCACCACCGTTGCCTCTCTGCAGCTTTTCACTAGGCATGTCGTGTAGCACCTCGGCATATTGATATACCTCCCAGGTGCCAGGTTCTCACCATGTGCATGTGAATATACTGTATATGACACTATTAGATCCCATGTAGAGATTCTTTTTACAAGGGCCCTACATCCCCCCGATGAAACTTTCTCCATGGGCCGGCTGAGCAGTTGTTCGTCCTTTCATGTATACATCCGTTTAGTGCTTATTTACATGTGATTTTCATTACATCCTTTTTGAATATATATATACACATTATTTTGCATTTTTTTTGCATTCCCTATATGGTTTTTAGATACATGATTTTATAAGTTTATTTTTATATCATTTTATATTTTGCATACCTTGTTTATATTTTGTGTTTTTGAACAGCATATATACTTTTAGATCTATTCAGTATTTTATTCATGATATTATATATATTCTCTTTGGGTTAGCCCATGCCGTACATGTTTGGACAACCTCTCTTCAACCCCTCCATTATCACTAACACACATCCTGTTTATGTTTTCGGGTTTTTCAGCTTCTGGCCCTTTACTACACAGCCACCCCCCTTTTTGGAGTTGTAAATTATGCCACTCAATGGTGCACTTCTGCCCTTGATGTGACGTAGTTCAGGTGTGCTCCCATCTTGATGTGCGGGACATGGCGTGTGCTCTTCTAATTGTATGGAGGGGCGCGCATGCGCAGTAACAGAGTTGCACGTATGATGGATTGAACAGTGCTACATGAGATATTCAAAGTTTAAGAAAAAATTTTATAACCTAACCCTGCGTTACACTTATCAACAATTTTATCCCTGACCTATCTATTGTGCTCCTTGGCCTTAATGATGCTGTTTGTTCACTAATATTCTATACTAACCTCTGAGGGCTGCACAGAACAGCTGTATTTATGCTGAGATTAAATTACGCACAGGTGGACTCTATTTACTAATTTGGTAATTTCTGAAGGCAATTGTATCTAGTTCAACCCTAAAAAAAACTTAAATAATAAAAGTATTAATAAATAATAAAAATTGATCCACAGGAAGGCAAGAAACCCAGCAAAGCAATGATCAAATTTGCTTATGCAGGAGAAAAAATTCCTTCCTGACCCTCCGAGAGGCAATCAGATATTCCCTGGATGAACTTTACCTATAAATGTTAGTATCCAGTTATATTCTGTGTATCTAAGAAAGAATCCAGGACTATTTTTAAAGCAATCTACTGAGCTGGCCAGGGAGTCTATTCCACATTTTCACAGATCTTACTGTGAAGAAACCTTTCCATGTTTGGAGATGAAATTTATTTTCCTCCAGACGTAAAGAGTGCCCCCTTGTCCTCTGTGATGACCTCAGGATGAATAACTCTACACCAAGTTCACTATATGAACCACTGATGTATTATACATGTTGATCATATCCCCCCTTAATCTCATCTTCTCTAGAGAGAATAAATTCAGTTCCTCTAATCTTTCCTCATAGCTGAGCTCCTCCATGCCTCTTATCAGTTTGGTTGCCCTTATCTGTACTTTCTCCAGTTCCCCAATGTTCTTTTTGTGAATTGGTGCCCAAAATTGAACTGCATATTCCAGATGAGGTCTTACTAATGATTTGTACAGGGGTAAAATGATATCTCTCTCTCCGGAGTCTATACAGGTGAAACTCGAAAAATTTGAATATCGTGCAAAAGTTCATTTCACTAATGCAACTTCAAATGTGAAACTAATATACTGTATGAGATTAGAGTGGGACACTTTGAGCCTAGAATATTGCACCTTTTCACAATATTCTAATTTTCTGAGATTGTGGATTTGGGGTTTTCATGAGCTGCAAGCCATAATCATCACAATTATGACAAATCACGGCTTGAACTATCTTGCTTTGCATGTAATGAGTCTATCTCATATATTAGTTTCACCTTTTAAGTTGCATTACTGAAATAAATCAACTTTTGCATGATATTCCTATTTTTCGAGTTTCATCTGTACCTCTTTTAATACAAGAGATGATTTTGCTTTTTTTGGCATTGCATGTCATTATTAAGCTTGTGATCTACCAGAACTCCCAGATCCTTCTCCACCATTGATTCCCCCAGTTGTACTCCCCCTAGTATGTGTGATGCATGCATATTCTTAGCCCCCAAGTGCATAACCTTACATTTACCAACATTAAACCTCATTTGCCATATAGTTGCCCAATTAAACAGTGCATTGAGGTCAGCTTGTAAGTTGGAGACAACATGTAATGACGTTGTTCCACTGCACAGACTGGTATCATCTGCAAAGACTGAAATGGTATTTTTAGTCCCAGACCCTATATTGTTTATAAATATATTAAACAGTAAGGGTCCCAACACTGAACCTTGGGGTACACCACTGACAATCCTAGCCGATTCAGAGTATGAATCATTAACCACTACTCTCTGAATACGATCTTTTAGCCAGTTTTCTATCCATTTACATATGGATTTTTCCAAGCCTGTAGACTTTACCTTACACATTAGCCGTGTGTGGGGGGAACTGTGTCAAACACTTTTGCAAATTCAAAGTATACCGCGTCCACCACCACCCCTCTGTCCAAGGTTTCGTTATGCTGACGCCTTAATGGTTTCCTTCACTGGAACTAAGGGACCAAGCCCAACCCCTGTGAAACAACCCCACACCATAATTCCCCCTCCACCAAACTTTACACTTGGCACAATGCAGTGAGGCAAGTACAATCCTCCTGGCAACCACAGCACCCAGACACATCCATCAGAATGCCAGACAGAGAAGCAAGATTCATCACTACAGAGAACATGTCTCCACTGCTCTGGAGTCCATTGGCAGCATGTCTTACACCACTGAATCCGATGCTTTGCATTGCACTTGGTGATATAAGGCTTAGATGCAGCTGCTCAGCAATGGAAATGCATTCCATGAAACTCTCTATGCTCTGTTGTGCTAATCTGAAGACCACACAAAGTTTGAAAGTCTTTAGCTATTGACTCTGCAGACAGTTGGCGACTTCTGCGCACTGTGCACTTCAGCACGTGCTGGCCCTGCTCTGTCATTTTACGTGGCCTTCCACTTCATGGCTCAGTTGCTGTTGTTCCCAGTTGCTTCCACTTTGACCACTAACAGTTGACCGCAGAATATTTAGTAGCAAGGAAATTTCAGGGATGGACTTATTGCACAGGTGGCAATGTATCACTGTACCAAACTTGAGTTCACTGACCTCCTGAGTGCGACCCATTCTTTCACAAATATTTGTAGAAGCAGTCTGCATACTTAGGTGCTTGACTAATCACTAGCAATGCTGATCCTGGCCTCATACTGTCTACTGACATGGTTCATGCTCCATACACAAGGAGATTATAGCACAACACGTGTCATTTCAGTGGTATTTTGTGGTCATCCGGTATATGGAAATATCACCGTCTCTACACATGGAGGACAATATTGGGGTGTCTACATTACATTACATAACATTGTATTATAAAATTATATTTCCTGGAGTCTTATAAAGTGATCTAATATAAATTATTCCAATAAAGAGAAATGAGCTCCATTCATGCTAAGAATAGTTACATTCATTCATTCTGGGGTTATATTAATTTTGTTTTGTTAACATGCTTCATTTTCTTCTGGTAACATTCTTCTCTTCTTCTACAGTCTACATATTACTCACCTGACAGACAGTTCCTGCCCCCACCTGGCATCTGGAATAAGAAATAACCAGACACTGAGGACACTGAACCTGTCTGGGAACAATCTGGAGGGTCCTCATTTCGGTGATCTGATGGCAGCTCTGACAACAAGTCGGATAGAGGAATTAAAGTGAGTATAACAGGACTGACTGAGACAATAAAAATCTGGGACAGTTTTATATCTAAATCACATAAATTTAAAGACTATTAGTGTGCCTTAAAAGGTAATTGATGGATAACAAAAGGGGGCACCATCATCCCATAATGACTATGAAAAGGGGAGGGGAGGAAAGGGGGGAGGGGAGAAAAGGGGGGAGGGGAGAAAAGGGGGGAGGGGAGAAAAGGGGGGAGGGGAGAAAAGGGGGGAGGGGAGAAAAGGGGGGAGGGGAGAAAAGGGGGGAGGGGAGAAAAGGGGGGAGGGGAGAAAAGGGGGGAGGGGAGAAAAGGGGGGAGGGGAGAAAAGGGGGGAGGGGAGGGGGGAGAGAAGGGGAGGGGAGGAAAGGGGGGAGAGAAGGGGAGGGGAGGAAAGGGGGGAGAGAAGGGGAGGGGAGGAAAGGGGGGAGAGAAGGGGAGGGGAGGAAAGGGGGGAGAGAAGGGGAGGGGAGGAAAGGGGGGAGAGAAGGGGAGGGGGGGAAAGGGGGGAGAGAAGGGGAGGGGGGGAAAGGGGGGAGAGAAGGGGAGGGGGGGAAAGGGGGGAGAGAAGGGGAGGGGGGGAAAGGGGGGAGAGAAGGGGAGGGGGGGAAAGGGGGGAGAGAAGGGGAGGGGGGAAAGGGGGGAGAGAAGGGGAGGGGGGAAAGGGGGAGAGAAGGGGAGGGGAGGAAAGGGGGGAGAGAAGGGAGGGGAGGAAAGGGGGGAGAGAAGGGGAGGGGAGGAAAGGGGGGAGAGAAGGGAGGGAGGAAAGGGGGGAGAGAAGGGGAGGGGAGGAAAGGGGGAGAGAAGGGGAGGGGAGGGAAGGGGGGAGAGAAGGGGAGGGGGAGGGAGGAAAGGGGGGAGAGAAGGGGAGGGGAGGAAAGGGGGGAGAGAAGGGGAGGGGGAGGAAAGGGGGAGAGAAGGGGAGGAAAGGGGGGAGAGAAGGGGAGGAAAGGGGGAGAGAAGGGGAGGAAAGGGGGGAGAGAAGGGGAGGAAAGGGGGGAGAGAAGGGAGGAAAGGGGGGAGAGAAGGGGAGGAAAGGGGGAGAGAAGGGGAGGAAAGGGGGGAGAGAAGGGAGGGGAGGGGAGGAAAGGGGGGAGGGGAGGAAAGGGGGAAGAGGAGGGGAGGGGAGGAAAGGGGGGAGGGGAGGGGAGGAAGGGGGGAGGGGAGGAGGAAAGGGGGAGGGGAGGAAAGGGGGGAGGGGAGGAAAGGAGGGGAGGGAGAAAGGAGAGGAGAGGAGGGAAGGAGGGAGGGAGGGAGAGGAAGGGAGGGAGGGAAGGAGAGGAGGGAGGGAGGGAGGAAGGAGAGGAGGGAGGGAGGGGGGGGTGGAGGGGAGGGAGAGGGAGGGAGGGAGGGAGGGAGGGAGGGAGGGGAGGAGAGGAGGGAGGGAGGGAGGGGAAGGAGAGGAGGGAGGGAGGGAGGGGAAGGAGGGAGGGAGGGAGGGAGGGAAGGAGAGGAGGGAGGGGAAGGAGAGGAGGGAGGGAGGGAGGGGAAGGAGAGGAGGGAGGGAGGGAGGGGAAGGAGAGGAGGGAGGGGAAGGAGAGGAGGGGGGAAGGAGAGGAGGGAGGGAGGGAGGGGAAGGAGAGGAGGGGGGAAGGAGAGGAGGGAGGGAGGGAGGGGAAGGAGAGGAGGGAGGGGAAGGAGAGGAGGGAGGGGAAGGAGGGGAAGGAGAGGAAGGAGGGGAGGGAGGGGAAGGAGAGGAGGGGAGGAAGGAAAGGAGGGAGGGGAAGGAGGGGAAGGAGGGGAGGAAGGAGGGGAGGAAGGAGGGGAGGAAGGAGGGGAGGGAGGAAAGGAGGGAGGAAAGGAGGGAGGGGAAGGAGGAAGGGAAGGAGGGAGAGGAGGGAGAGGAGGGAGAGGAGGGAGAGGAGGGAGGGAGGGAGAGGAGGGAGAGGAGGGAGAGGAGGGAGAGGAGGGAGAGGAGGGAGGGGAGGGAGGGGAAGGAGGAAAGGAGTGGGAAGGGAGGAAAAGAGGAAGGGGAGAGGGGAAGAGGAAGGAGGAAGGGGAGAGAGGAAGGGGAGAGGGGAAGAGGAAGGAGGAAGGAGGAAGGGGAAGAGGAAGGGGAAGAGGAAGGGGAAGAGGAAGGGGAAGAGGAAGGGGAAGAGGAAGGGGAAGAGGAAGGGGAGAGGGGAAGAGGAGGGGGAAGGGGAGAGGGGAAGAGGAGGGGGAAGGGGAGAGGGGAAGGGGAGAGGGGAAGAGGAGGGGGAAGGGGAGAGGGGAAGAGGAGGGGGAAGGGGAGAGGGAAAGAGGAGGAGGAAGGGGAAGGGGAGGAGGAGGAGGAAGGGGAAGGGAGAGGGGAAGGGGAGGAAGAAAAGGGAGGGTAAACATATAAAAAAAGAGAGAAATGGATGAAAAAGTCTAAAAAACAAAATAAATAGAACAGTAACAAAGAAAAAGGCCTCAGAATCAGACAGCAAGTAAGCAAACTTCAAGATTTCAACCATTTGCTAATATTAACCAAAAACACAGTCAGCCAAAAATGCTCACTTGAAGAACTGCACAAACAGATGTAACAAGGTTAGCTCGGCAGCGGGTGTGTGTGACCCCCTGGATGGGTGCACAACACAAAAAGATAGGCACAGCACAACAATAGTGGAGGTGAAAACAAACAGGTGCAATTTATTTACAATATTTACAGAAAAAATGATAAACAAAAAGAGACATCAAAATAAATCCTGGCCAACTTGGCTACTTACTGCAACAACAGCTTTTCCCTAGCTACCCACTAGGTACAGCCTGCTGCTATACCTAGTTGCTAGTACTGGGAGGTTAGCCACACAGGCTTTGGTCTCTCTGCACACAGATAACAGGCCAGCTCCCCAGACAGTTCAGGCACAGATCTGATTCCAGGGTGGAGCAACTCCCTAAGCACTCTGGGAAGCTTTATACAAGTGTTAATGAGCCCACTACCTTCAGCTGGGCTCATTATCTCAGTGCTGAAGGACTCAGCACTTCCCTCTAGTGGTACAAATCCCCATAAACCCTGAATCTCGGACAAATATATCGTCCATCCAGGACGCAACCAGGTGATTTCACCTGCCTACTGTCACATACCCCCCCCTCTTGTTTCAACCTTGGGGTTGTAACACCAGTAGCCAGGCAGGCATGTACCCGGGATAAAGCATCCACATTTCCCATCTGAACACCGGGGCGATGCTTCACCGTGAAGGTAAATTCCTGTAGGGCCAGAAACCACCTATTTACCCTTCTATTGGTGTCCTTATTTTGAGCCATCCATTTCAAGGGAGCGTGATCTGTGATCAGGTCAAAATGTCTGCCCAGCAGATAGTACCGAAGGGAATCTAGGGCCCACTTTACCGCTAAACACTCCTTCTCAATCGTGGCGTAATTTTCCTCGTGAGACTTTAGCTTTCGGCTGAGATAGATTACCGGGTGCTCCTCCCCCTGCCAAACCTGGGACAGCACTGCTCCTAAGCCAACATTGGATGCATCTGTCTGGACCACAAAGTCTTTTGAGAAGTCTGGTGAGTATAGGACTGGCTGGCTACATAAGGCCCTTTTAAAAGACAGGAAGGCTGCTTCAGCCTCAGGGGACCACTTAACCATTACAGACTCCTTCCCTTTTGTCAGGTTGGTTAGGGGTACTGCCATAGAAGCAAAATGGGGAATGAATCGCCGATAGTAGCCAGCAATTCCTAGAAAAGCCCGTACCTGCTTTTTGTTATTTGGGCGTGGCCAATTCTGTATTGCTTCCACTTTGTTTATCTGAGGTTTTATTACCCCTCTCCCAATAGTGTACCCCAGGTACTTGGCCTCCTCCTGTCCAATCGTACACTTCTTTGGGTTGGCCGTAAACCCAGCTTTCCATATTGAGTCTAGCACAGCCTGAACTTTTGGCAAATGTGAGGCCCAGTCTGCGCTATGGATAATCACATCGTCCAAGTACGCTGCAGCATACTTCTGATGGGGACGAAGAATCTGATCCATTTTTCGCTGAAAGGTGGCCGGTGCATTCTGTAACCCGAACGGCATTCTTTTATACTGGAATGACCCTTCTGGGGTTACAAATGCAGTCTTCTCCTTTGCCGACTTAGCTAGGGGAATTTGCCAATAACCTTTCGTCAAGTCTAGTGTTGTCATGTACCGGGCTGCTCCCAGTCGGTCGATTATTCATCTATCCTTGGCATGGGGTAGGTGTCAAATTTTGTAACTTTATTCAACTGTCGAAAGTCGTTACAAAATCGCCAGCTCCCATCTGGTTTGGGCACCAACACTATGGGGCTGGACCAGTCACTTTGGGACTCCTCTATCACCCCCAAATCTAGCATTCTCTGTACTTCCCCATGTATTGCCTCCCGTCGAGCCTCTGGGATTCTATAGGGTTTCAGTTTTACTCTTTCACCCGGTGGGGTGATAATGTCATGCTCCACCCCCGAGGTTTGTCCCGGCAGCTCAGAAAAAACCTCTGTGTTGCGGAGCACAAACTCTTTAGCCTCCTGTTTTTGAATTGTAGACAAGGTGACTGCTATTCCAACCTCCGGAACCAAGCAGTTAGATGGCGCTGGTGACAAACCCTCAGCAACTAGGGATTCCCTGTCCCTCCAGGCCTTTAGCAGATTGATGTGGTAGATCTGCTCCGGTTTCCGCCTTCCTGGTTGTCTGACCCTGTAATTCACCTCACTCACTTTCTCAATCACCTCGTATGGGCCATGCCATTTGGCCAGGAATTTGCTTTCAACCGTAGGGATTAGCACTAGCACTCTATCTCCTTCAGCAAACGACCTGGTCCGGGCCCCCCGATTGTACACCCTCTGCTGCGCTAACTGTGCTTGGGACCAATGTTCCTTTACGATAGGCATGACCTGGGCAATTCTATCTTGCATTTGGGCGACGTGCTCAATCACACTCCGGTGGGGAGAACTCTCACTTTCCCAAGTTTCCTTGGCGATATCTAACAGCCCCCTTGGGTGTCTCCCATAGAGCAACTCAAATGGTGAAAACCCTGTGGAGGACTGGGGTACCTCCCGGATGGCAAACATCAAATAGGGTACTAAATAATCCCAACCCTTTCCATCCTTATCTACCACCTTCCTTAGCATTTGTTTCAGGGTTTTGTTGAACCTTTCCACCAACCCGTCAGTTTGGGGATGATACACAGAGGTGCGCAACTGTTTTACCTTGAACAGTTTGCAGAGCTCTTTCATCACCCGGGACATAAAGGGGGTTCCCTGGTCCGTCAGCAGTTCCTTTGAAATACCCACTCGGCTGAAAACGAGGAATAGCTCCTTAGCTATTGTCTTGGCAGAGGTATTTCGGAGTGGAATTGCTTCTGGATAGCGGGTGGCATAGTTGAGTATGACCAACAGGTACTGATGCCCCCTAGCGGATTTCACCAGCGGACCTACCAAATCCATGGCAATCCTTTCAAAGGGGACCTCAATGATGGGAAGAGGTACCAGTGGACTACGGAAATGGGGCATAGGGGCCGACTTCTGACACACAGGGCAAGAGGAACAGTAATTTTCCACCTCCTTAATGACCCCAGGCCAATAGAACCGCTGCAGTACTCTTTCCCGTGTTTTCTCCGCCCCCAAATGACCCCCAAGGATGTGTCCATGGGCCAACTCCAACACCAACTTCCTGTAAGGTCTGGGCACCACCAGTTGCTCAATGGTTTCTTCTGCCCCCTGAGCAACTCGATAGAGTAGGTCCCTTTCCACAAGGAAGTATGGATAAGCAGCAGTTTTCTCAGGACTCACTAGTTGGCCATCTACTTTTACTACATTTTCCCGGGCTTTTATCAGCGTGGGGTCTTTCAGCTGTTCGGTGGCAAAATTTTCCCTATGCACCTCTAAGTCCGAGAAATCCAAAACCGGCAGATTTTCATCTGAGGAGGTGGGCTCCTCCCCAGTTCCTTGGGTCTCCCCAGCTAGTACCGACAAGGGGAACTTGGGAGAGACCTCACCACACTCAGACGCTTTCTGGGATTCACCTTCCTGGTCTGCAGGGGAGACAGTGGGGGGGTCAGAACAATCCCAGAGTTCCCAGAATTTTGGAAAATCCCTCCCCACAATGGCATCATGTGGTAAATGAGGTACCAATCCTACCTGATGAGACAGGTTACCTTTGGGGGTCTCAAAAAACACAGTAGCCACGGGATACTCCCTAGTGTCCCCATGCACACAAATCACTGCCACCTTTTTATGCCCAGAGACCTTTGTAGTGACCATCTCCTCTCTTATCAAGGTTACCAAGCTACCTGAATCCAGCAACCCCACAATATTATTTCCATTAACAGTCATTTTGCACAAATGTTTCTCAGTGCCCGGGCTGGCCGTGCATACCACTGTCGCAAACAGCGACTGACGTCTATTGCTCAGAAAGTCACACTGCATAGGCTCATCCACCACTGGGCAATTAGCTGCAATATGTCCCTCTTGCCGGCAGCAGTAACAAATAATTTTTTTCACCGCTTCTTGCGGCCTTGGCCTTCCTGGCCGCTCTTGCCAGACATTGGGTAATACTCCCACCCTCTCACTCTCTCCACCCTCACCCCTTGTAGTCATCTTACCCGCCGCTGGGGATGGTCTGGTCTTAGGGTGGAAAGTCCGTGAGTCTCTGGAAGAGGAGGTCAGGTTCTCAGTAGCCAAGTATCTCTCCACTAGATCCACCAGCTTGTCTGCAGTTTCTGGGTCTCCATGGCTGACCCACTTTTGAATAGTATTAGGCAGAGACCTTAGGAACCGATCCATGACGACACGTTCCACAATTTTTGGGGCGGTCAAAGTCTCTGGCTGCAGCCACTTCCTGCTCAGGTGAATGAGATCATACATCTGTGACCTGGGAGGTTTCCCAAGCCGAAAAGTCCAATTATGTACCCGCTGAGCACGGACAGCGAGGGTAACACCCAACCGGGCCAAAATTTCCACTTTTAGCACATCATAGTTTTTGGCTTGGTCCGGCTCCAGGTCATAGTAAGCTTTTTGCGATTCTCCAGTTAATAATGGGGCCATCAATCCAGCCCACTGTTCTTTAGGCCACTTTTCCCTTTCAGCAGTCCTTTCAAAGGTGGTTAGAAACACCTCCGGATCATCCTCTCCAGTCATTTTTGGCAATAAACGGCCCACAGAAAATGATGGTGTTTTACCAGAATCATCACCAGCCTCAGTCTGCTGCCTCTGCTGGAGCTGCTTCAAAACAGCCTCAATTTGTTTCTGGTGTTTCTGGTCCTGTTGCACCAGCAATTCCCTATGGCGGACCTCTGCTTGTTCCAAGGCCTTCTGCTGGGCTGCAATGCTCTGCTGGAAACTTGCATTTGCCTGCTGTTGATTGGCATTTGCCTGTTGTTGATTGGCATTTGCCAGAGCCAACTGTCTGATTATCTCCTCCATGCTGGCCTTTAGTTACCACAACTGCCCGCCGTCCTCCACCATATGTAACAAGGTTAGCTCGGCAGCGGGTGTGTGTGACCCCCTGGATGGGTGCACAACACAAAAAGATAGGCACAGCACAACAATAGTGGAGGTGAAAACAAACAGGTGCAATTTATTTACAATATTTACAGAAAAAATGATAAACAAAAAGAGACATCAAAATAAATCCTGGCCAACTTGGCTACTTACTGCAACAACAGCTTTTCCCTAGCTACCCACTAGGTACAGCCTGCTGCTATACCTAGTTGCTAGTACTGGGAGGTTAGCCACACAGGCTTTGGTCTCTCTGCACACAGATAACAGGTCAGCTCCCCAGACAGTTCAGGCACAGATCTGGTTCCAGGGTGGAGCAACTCCCTAAGCACTCTGGGAAGCTTTATACAAGTGTTAATGAGCCCACTACCTTCAGCTGGGCTCATTATCTCAGTGCTGAAGGACTCAGCACTTCCCTCTAGTGGTACAAATCCCCATAAACCCTGAATCTCGGACAAATATATCGTCCATCCAGGACGCAACCAGGTGATTTCACCTGCCTACTGTCACACAGAATATTCACCTGTGGTCGGCGTCCTTAAATACCCTCCACCAGGTCAGCTCTCCCGAGTCCGCAGGCACGGGAACCCCGGCACATGCACAGTAACAATGGTGCAGCCAGACCACAGAAGAGCCAGAGCTCTTTTTCCTCTCCCCCTTTCCCTGTTTTTATTGTTTCCTGTTGGGTTTGTTTTTCCTTTTTCTTATCTGTTTTCTCTTTTTTTGGGTCCCTCCTTTACCTCCCCCAAACCCCTCCCTTTTTGTTCCTTTCCTTTCTTAATTCCTTCCCTTGTTTCTTACCTCCCTTTCCCTCCCCTTTTGCTCCTCCCCCCCAGTTTTTTTTTTCTTTGCTTTTTATTCTTTTGTACTACTATGGTTATTTACCGTTTGATTTCCGAGCCTGTCATTGGGGGCATTCTGGCCGTTTTTTGTGCCCCCCATGCTGCCCCAGCGGAAGTTGAAGCATCCTCACCTGGTCCTTGTTGGAAAGCAACCAGCAACACAATTCAGTACTTTTGTACCCTCAGTTTATTGTATTGTATTTTGTGTTATGTTGTATAAATATCCTTTTATCATCTGGAATCTGCTTATCTGACCTGTGCGGTCAGTGATCAGTATGGAGAATTATGTGTGACCTAATATGAGCTATGTTTTGTTGAACTGCCAATTGTTTTATGTATACTGGTTTTAAAAAACTTAAACAATTTGTATATTAACTATATTAATCTTCTGGTCCCTGGGTACTGAGATAGTCCATCTTACCTTGAGCATTTCTGCTCCTTTTTTGTCTTTTCATAAATCAAATAAATAATATGTATAATGTAGCCAATCCTGGAACTCTGATAACATTTTTCTAACAAAATTCTATTTACTAGAGTTTTATCAAATAATCTAATATAAATGATTTTGATGAAGAGAACTTAATTCCATTCGTGTAGAGAATAGTCACAATTATTCCTGGGGAGAAATTAATTTTCTTCTGATAACATTCTTCCCTTCTACAGTTTCAATGGTAATCAATTGACAGACAGTTCCTGCCTCCACCTGGCATCTGGAATAAGAAATAACCAGACACTAAGGATACTGGATCTGACTATGAACGATCTGGAGGGTCCTCATTTCAGTGATCTGATGGCAGCTCTGACAACAAGCCGGATAGAGAAATTAGAGTGAGTATAACTGGACTGACTGAGGAAATAATATCCTGGGAAAGGTTTTCATCTAAACTACATAAACATATAATGTAGCCAATCCCCGACTGTTGTCTGATTCTTGGATCATATCACACTCTGTTATCAGCCATGAAATAATCATTTGATCATATGATCGCCATCTTTATATAAACATCCTTCCAGATAGTGACCAGTGCTAAATATAATACTTCAAGTGTTAGATCAAATTTTAATCAAAAATATAATAATAGTCCTACATCTATAAAAGAGTATATACAGTACATAAAAAAACCCAACTCCTTCAAACTTGAAAATCATTTCAAATGCAGTGTGCTCCTTCTGTCTTATATTATCTCCCTCAGTGCTCAAAACAATATACAGACAAAACTCTCACCAGATCAATATGACCTTGTATCACTAAGTAGGTCATATATAGCAATATATAATATCCCACACATGTGAATGTTGAGTGATTTGCTTTCCCCTTGTATTCACGTCAGTGTGCAATAATAACATATAGATTAATTAGAAGAGAACCTATTACAAAGCCATGTGGTACACCATTAGTGACTGGTCTCTTTTCCGAATGAACCCCATTTACAACCACACTCTGGTATCTATTCTTTAGCCTACAGCATATCCACTGAAACACCCAAGGGTTAAATCCTAACTAATACAACTTTTTACTAGATCATCACATTGTACTGTATTAAATGCTTTGCTGAAATCAAGATAGACCATGGCCACAGCACCATCTTGGTCTTAGTGATACAGTAGAGATTGGTCCGACATGATCTTCCCTCAGAAAAGCCATGTTGCTTTGGATCCCAAATATTGTGTGTTTTAGGTGACCCTTGTGGATAGGTACGATATTAGCTGTCCGCCAGTCATGGGGAACTTTCCTGTTAGAAGTGATTGACTAAAAGATCAGTTAATGACCCAACAACTATACCTTGAAGTTCTCTGGAATGCATAGCATTAGGACCCATTGTTTTATTAAGCTTTAACTGAGCCAGTTCCTCTTCTACTTTTAACTCTAGAAATCCTGAAAATAAACCATCATCGCCAGAACCAATATGATCTGACAACTTGTTACTGTTAGTGCAATTTATTTCTGAGAAGACTATACAGAATAATTGTTTAAATGATTTGCTGCCTCTACATTTCCCTTAATGTACAAGTAATTCCAATATTTCAATTTAGTGATTCCACTGTATTTTTCCTTCCATCGCTGTTGTACCATAAGGCTTTATCTCCTTTTCTTAGATTTAGTCAATTCATCCTCTTTCAGTGCTTTGGCAGCACTGATAATGGGGTTGTTTTACTAAAGGCAAATAGACGGTGCACTGAAAGTACAGTTGTGCTAGATCTGAGGTGAATATGCAAGGAAAATAAAAAAAAACAGCATTTTTGCTTGCACAAGATTGAATGAAAAAAAATCAGCAGAGCTTTGCCTCATTTCAGAGCTTTCCCCCTGATATAAAGCAACTGCACTTGCAGTGCACAGTATATTTACCTTTAGTAAATCAACCCCAATGTGTTTGGCCTCCTTTTTGTCTAGTTTTATACACATTTCAATTACCTACACTTTCTGTTTCCTTAAATATCCTTTGATTTTTTTTCTCCTTTGCTCTCCTACTTCCCTCTTTAGTGAAGCTTATTGTTTTTTTCTTCCATTTACACTTACTAGTTTGCCTGACACATAATCTAGATGCCTCAAGTATGGTAGACTTTAACACTGCCCACTGATTACAAACTCCTGTCATTTCGCTTAAATTTCCCCTTTTGAAATCCAAAATTTTAGTTTTTGTATATGATTTTTCAGGTCTTGTTTTATTATTAATTCAAAGACATTGTTGATTACTAGAACCCACATTTTCTCCTACCTCAACATCAGACAATCTACCCTCATTTGTCAGTACTTGGTCAAGCATAAGATCTCATCGAGTTGAGCTTTTTACTATCTGTTTTAGAGAATCCTCATTCATTGCCTCCATTGCATCCCTGCTCCTGTTTGTAATTGCAATTTGAAATTTCAGGCTAATGTCAGGCATGTTGAAGTCACCCACAATTAACCACTTCCCACCCATAGGATGTACCCATGTGTCCTTGAGTTGAAATGGTTATACTGGGACCATGGCTGCAGCTGCAGTCATGACCTCAGTATCAATGATTTCACCCAGCAATGGTGAATAAAGTTAAAGTGATCTGAGTGGCTGTAGAGCCAATGGATTGCTTTTATATGGGAAAGAAGAGGGTCCCCCCTACTGCTGCCTTCCCAAGCTCTCCCATTTCACCTGGGAGCCAGGGACTGAAGCCAGTAGTTCCACTGACTTACCATAAAAATGAAAGCGGGATAGCAGTTCCCTAATCATCTTTCTGGTCTATGAAACTGGAAGCGATGAGTATTGTGTCACTTTCGGTTTCAGTTTGTTGTTTACAAGTCATTACCGTTTTGTAATTGCATATGATCATGCAACATTTGGTTTGATCCGATGCTTTTAAGAGCAGAGGAAAAAAAAATAAAGTAAATAAAAAACTAAAAACCCCATCCCCCCTGTGCTCATGTGCAAGGGTTAACGCATATATAGGCCCCACACACATACACGTAAATGTCCTTCACAGAACACATGTGAGGTATTGCCATAAAATTTATAGCGACAGTAATAATTCCATCTCCAGACCTCCTGTTTAACTCTACACTGGTAATTTGTAAAGGCTTTAAAAGTATCATCTATGGAGATTTTTAAGTACAGTATGCAATTTTAAAGTGAGACATGTTAAGTATTTGTTTTCTCAGTGTAACATCTTTTAAATTGGGTATTATATTGAGTTTTTGTGCAAAAAAGTTCTTTAGCCACTTGCCCTCCAGAGGATTTACCCCCCTTCCTGACCAGGCATTCTGACACTGGGTGGGAACTGACTAACTGCCACAAACATCCCCAGTGACACTGCTTTTTTTTTATACTAGTACTGGCTGCAATCAGCGACTTAAAGTGGGACTGCGGCAGACGTTCTGACACTGGGGGGAAATGACTTGGTGTCACTGACATCCACAGTGACACCAATACAGTGATCAGTGCTACAAAAAAGCACTGACACTGTACTAATGGCACTGGGCAGGAACGGGTTAACCACTTCCCAACCACCCTACAGCAGAAATACTGCTATAGGGTGGCACGGGTGTGCAAATTCATATTATATATATATATATATATATATATATATACTGTATATATACACACGTGATTTTGCATTCGCAGCCATGGCTGCCAATCACTGGGCTCCGGCCAGTGATTATTTGCCGGCGCCGGTTGGATACCGAGGATCTTCGATGGGGAGGAAAACTGGTTTTACTAACAGTTCTCCGCCCTGTCAGCTCGAGTGCACAGCCATCCAAAGCAGTGTGTTTACAGTGAAGTACACAGACACCACTCCATAGTAAAAACACTCCCTGCACACAGTTAATTTGATTGCCACCCCAAAAAAGTTTGTTTCAAAAAACAGCTGCACATATACCATGTGACATAAAAAATTGCAACACCTACCATTTTATTCTCTAGGGCCTCTGCTTAGAAATATATGTCTGGGTGGCTAATACATTTCTAGCAAAAAAAAATGCAGATATTACATGTATGAAATAAGTGTCAAAATTGGCTGTGGTTAAAACCTCTCCCGTTGTTGCCATTTGAGCCATTTACTTCAACAATCAACAAGTTATTATAATCTTCAGACTGTCCTGGGGGTCTGTGTATTACACCAATTCTAACGGAAGATCCCACCCATGTAAATACAATGGCACCTACCAATAAGTCTACAGCATAAACTGCTGAAAATCCTCCACAGAAGTACAGATTGTTGGTGCTTGTTTTGACACATAAAGCTGTCTGACATCCATACTCATAGGACACTAGCAAAAACACATGCTGGTAGATCTAATTGAGATTGTACAGTCAGATTTTAATCTGTGTAATGAGCTTATTAAATGCCCAGGAGGATGCTAGGAGTAGGAGAATGTGATGACTGTTTTTATCCTCTCTTCTAGGATGAGGAAGACATTGATGGTAGAGGAAATAGAGAAGCTGAAAAAGCTCCGGCCAGGACTGAAAATTGTACAATATTAACTCTAGAGGAAGAGACTCAGTTCCAGCTGTGAATGGAGCTGGGACATTGCTCTGGAAGAGATGAGATAGATAAGAGCAAAACATATTCATGAGGAGAATGAATCATCACAGATCAACTAATACACCAGGACAAGAGGAAGAGAAATTTTGCTTTGTAATGATAAAGTAGATAAAAATATACTCCCCTAAAAAAAAAAAAAGAGTATTTCATACATAAACTGACTCGGGGAACGCAGTTACTATGCTGACTGAATTTATCCGCATTTATCTTCCACAGTCGGCTACCCCTCTCACGACCCCATGGCCACCAGAATCCTTGTTTTCTGAGTTCAGTCTTGTCCCAATGTTGCATTGCCTTCCTTCGAACACTGACTCCATGTCCGCTGCGTTAATTTCTCCCTGCTGGAGAGCTCGGAACTATGCTTGTATGAAGCTGTGTTCTGGAGGAGTACAATAGAAGAGGGACTCATCAGAAGTTGGTTCAGCCCAGGAATGAACAAAATCAGTGGACATGGGATCCCTTGAAGAGAGCTGGTGGATTATAATGGAGTACAAGGAATACAAATAGAAAGGCAGCTCTTGGTACAATTGTACTATATAAGAAAGGTTTACTGAAATGAAAATGCTATACTGCTGGCACATGAGAGGGGGCATTATGGTATTTAGATGTGTTTCAATGTGGTTTTAAATTGTATCACATAAAATGTTACTGTAGTTTTTACTCCTAAGAACCTGTCTGGTGATACATTGTAAAATAAACACACTTGTAATCTTGTACCTATCGAGTAGCTAAAGTAGGCTGAGGTGTTGAAACAATTATCATGAAGTGTATTTAATTCTTGTTATCAGTTGAACATTAGAATTTTTGGTTACGCTTTCATGTAGTTTCTCATGAGGGGGTGTGGTCTCTCCTATTCTGGCTTCTAATTGGTCAGTAACTATGGTAAAAGACATTAAAGATAGAGCAGATAGAGAAGATAAATTATTGTGATAACTCTTGGAGGCACATATAACAGTCATACATAAGAAAGAGAAAGACCCTACACAGGAGACAAGTTATAGACCTATATCACTTCTCAATGTAGATATAAGATGGTAGCACTACCCCAATAGGAGGTGCTCAGTTCCACTGGTTCTTTCCCAAAGGTGAAAAGGTAGCCATTCACAAAACTACAGTTTGATCAATCTGGCTCAAAATGAACAGTCTAGGAATTTGTCTTTTGGTTTTATTGCTGAGAAACTTAAGATAGAGAAGGTAAAGGATATGGAATACTCCAGAATGTCAAAGAATATGTAAACCCAACATTTCAAATTCTCAATATGTGCGTGCTGTACCATGTACTTGTATGAAAAGTATCTTTTTCGCTCTTCTGCTGACATCATGGACTGAAAGTGACTGTAATATGCGAGCTTGGTGATTTATTTGTAATGCACATTGCTTTTATTCACATATACTGTAAGTGCATTTTCATGTCAAATAAATGTATGAGAAGAGATTTTACATGGAGGAGTGTCTGTTTGTTTCCTCCTGCTTGAGTTTTAATGTTGGGAGACCGATCAAGGCTGTTTGATGAGTGGCTTCTTAGGAGGATCTGAGAACATGTACTGGAGATACCATTGATGTTAATGCAAATTGGTTTAGCTTTGTATGACTGCTCTGAGCATAGGGTGGGGGGTGGCGGTTGGTCATGTCGATCTGGTAGGCCTGCATGCTGATATCACTTTGGGTGATGGTGGATGTTGCTGACACTATTTACACAATCCTACTGTGCAAGGAAAAGTTATATTTGTTTTGTACATTTAAAGGGATCTTGATGGTCTTAAGGACATTATTTCACATCAATTTTATGTTACTGTTCATTTATTTATATTGTTTTCTGCACTTTTGTCATCTAAAGCGCAACACGGTGTTATTTTAGTTTTGAATATTTGGAGGGATATCTTCTTTTTTGTGTCTGCTTTCTAACCTTGAGTATAGTTTGTGCGGTTTCCATATTTTCTTTTACTTTATTTGGCTATGCTGCATGCACAGCAAGTCCCATTGTCGTTCTGTGAATAAACTGAAGAATGCTCAAGCACTGATTAACGAGAAGAATGTTTCTGGAAAATTTTCAATAAAGCAAAATCATTTTAGATATCATGGACATGTTTGGAAATAATTACTTTAAAAAAGTAAAACCCTACCCAATTTATGTATATATAAGCAAGCATAATACCTAAAGGCCTTAATCATTACAAGAATAATATTGCCAGCAGCTTTCCTATGGAGGCCTTCTCTGGACCCACTCACCCAGACCCAGTGGTCGGAAAGGAGGAGGGGTTGGTTTGCTTCTATACCCACTGAGCAACTTTCAAGTCCTCCTTCTTTCGAGACTCACTGCATTCGGCTGTTTTCTCCCATTTCTCTGAAGATTGCAGTGATCTATTGGCCTCCTGGACCAGTGTCCCACTTTCTTGATTTTTTTCTCCACCTGGCTACCCTACTTTCTCTCCTCTGAACTACCCACTATCATTCTCAAATTTTAACATCCCTATTAATGTCAACAACCCAGCTATATCCCAACTCTTCATCCTTACCTCATCTTTTGCATTAGCACAATGTATACAGTCCTCCACTCACACTGATGGGAATACATTAGACCTTGCACTCCCTACAACCTCACAAACACTCTCTGATCACAATCTCATCACCATCACAGTATCCTCGTCTTCAAACACTTATCCCTCCAAGCAGCAAACAATTACCTGCAGAAACCTTCACAACTTGAACCCTGCTCCTTTCCACTCTACAACTGACCAACTCTATGACAGAATCTCTCCCCTGTCCTGCCCTGGCCACTGCTGTCTACACAGTTCGCTTTCATCCACATTAGATTCACTTGCTCCTCTAACAACACGAAGCATCAGACCCCAACCATTACAACCTTGGCAGACTGACGACACCAGAAATCTTAAGCGACATAGTTGTGCGCTGGAACGATTGTGGCCTAAAACCAAATCTCACCAAGCATTCACCTTATATAAATCTTCTTTCTTAACATACAATTCCTGCCTCCATGCTGCCAAACAAGCCTACTTTGTCACTATCAATAGCTTGTCATCCAGTCCTCATTGTCTCTTTTCTACTTTTAACGCTCTACTTTCTCCACTCCACCCAGCACTTCACTCACTGCTCACGAGATTGCAGATCATTTCAAAAACAAGATTGATGCAATTCGTAGGGGCATCGCCACTGCACAGACATCCATTCCACTTAGCATACCTTATACTAAACTTGTAAAAAGCAAAATGTAGTGAGCGCTCTTGCATACGTATAGCAGCTAGAACACTTGAGGCAACCACAATACCTTTGAAATAACAATAAGAATAATAAAGTGCAACGCTAAAAAATGAATAAAATGCAGCAAAATTATGATAGGATAAAATGTATAAGTCAATCAGATTGAACAGGTAGCATCCACGGTGCTCTCTAGAAAGATGAAAATTTCCAGAGCCTAATGCCTCAAATAGTAGCAATGCGCACTCACCAAAAACGCATGGATTATGCGCATGTAGGAATGATCCTCCTAGGTATTTAATCTGCCATGAGCCAGGTGGTGGGCATCCATCTAAGGGTTGGTCATCAGGCTTGGATATAGTGAGAGCTCCAGCTCAGATCCAGAGATCCCCTTAAGGTCAGTCAGGTAATCCACTTGAATGATAATACTCCCTCCTCTGGATAGTAAAGGCACCTTCTCTCTAGGGGTAATAGCTCCACATAGGAGCCCCAAAAACAGGTGCCAGAGATAGTGTAGTATGTTCCAAAATTTAGTTTATTAATAAATGATAAAACAGGGCAGTATGCATATATATGTGTCAGTATAAGAAATGTACTACTGACCCTTTTAAAGATGGCCGCCGGGCCTCCTCGTGGCTCCGGCGGCAGAATGACATCACGCTCTGCACAGCTCCTCCTTAGGCCTTTCGTGCTACAGGCACATCATCAGAGGGGAGGCTGTACAGAGGCGTGACAGACGTCAATAGCTTTTATAGGGGAAAACGGCGCATGCGCAATTAGCCGCGGCCATTTTCTCGAAGATCGTACAGTGCGCATGCGCATGCACGACGGCGCCATTTTGCCATGGATCCGCGATTGTGTAGACAGGGTAGGGAGTAGCTCCTCTCTTCTCTAATCAGAGGTAACCTTCAGTAAAAACCACAGACCCCAGGGAACTTATTACAAAATGTGCATACCTTTAACACTTTCATGCTAATGAGTACAGCAGAAATACCAAATAAAGTTGTTAGATCATAGTGAAACAATGAAGTGTTCCTACTGATACCCGGGGCATTGTAAACCCAAAGTAAACCAAACAAAAGTATGCCCCTTCGTTACTACATTTTCGGCCCAATACAAACTAATCAATAGAATTATTAATTAAAACTGGGGCATCTTGAAAATGGATCCGATATTATCAAAAATCTTACCTGAAAAACCGGAAATCATTTACCGAAAAGCCACTGCTGTCAGGCATATGATTGCACCTAATATTGTAGACCCCCCTAAAAATATCTCTCTATTTAATGAGCTAAAGGGTTTTCATCCTTGTAATAGGTGTGTCATCTGTAAGTGTAATAATACTGGAAAACATAGAATTGATACGTTTGAGTCATCTATTACTGGCAAATCATATAACGTAAAGCAATTCATATCCTGTTACAGTAGATTTGTAGTATACTTACTACAATGTCCTTGCCAGAAACAATATGTGGGCAGGACAACAAGACGTTTACGTGACCGTTTACGCAAACATGTATCAAATATCAAAAAGGGCTTTAGGGAACATTCACTGTCTAATCATCACCGAATTTATCATAACAAGGATCCATCATCTTTGAAGTATGTGGGTATTGAGGTCATTAGCAACCATTGGAGGGGCATTAATAAAACAAGAGCGGTCTCCCAGGCAGAGACAAAGTGGGTTTTTGAGCTTAATACATTATACCCCTTTGGGCACAATATAGAAGTGGATATCAACTGTTTTATCGCCAACAGCTGAGTGATGCTTTTTTTCCATCCTTTTATTATGTGCTGAAGTATATATACATATACCTAAGGCTTTTTGGTCAGCACAACCTGGGTATCTCTTGTTTATGCATTTCTAATATGGGTTTTTAACTCTTAATAATGGCGGTTTACCTTCTTTATGCATTTTATATACATCCTTTGGTGTATATTCTATATTTATTTATATCTATCCATCTCACAGTTGGGATACAATTAATGGAGGGATTGTTTTTATTAGTTTTTTATTTGTTGTATTTTACTATGTTTTATTAATATATTTTTCTCTGTTAATTCCATATATGTGAACACAAATTAAGCATATTAATCTTTATTGAAGATTTTTACTCATTTTGTCTACTTACTTACCTTTAGTTTTTTAATGAATGTATATTTATTATGCGATTTAGTGCACCCGCCTTGCCGTGGTCTGAGAATATAATTTTTGCCATTCACTGAGGGGCCATTACAATGCCCCGGGTATCGGTAGGAACACTTCATGGTTTCACTATGATCTAACAACTTTATTTGGTATTTCTGCTGTACTCATTAGCATGAAAGTGTTATAAGTATGCCCATTTTGTAATAAGTTCCCTGGGGTCTGTGGTTTTTACTGAAGATTACCTCTGATTAGAGAAGAGAGGAGCTACTCCCTACCCTGTCTATACAATCGCAGATCCATGGCAAAATGGCGCCGTCGTGCACGCGCCTGCGCACTGTACGATCTTCAGGAAAATGGCCGCGGATAATTGCGCACGTGCCGTTTTCCCCTATAAAAGCTATTGACGTCTGTCACGCCTCTGTACAGCCTCCCCTCTGATGATGTGCCTGTAGCACGAAAGGCCTAAGGAGGAGCTGTGCAGAGCGTGACGTCATTCTGCCGCCGGAGCCACGAGGAGGCCCGGCGGCCATCTTTAAAAGGGTCAGTAGTGCATTTCTTATACTGACACATTTATATGCATACTGCCCTGTTTTATCATTTAATAATAAACGAAATTTTGGAACATACTACACTATCTCTGGCACCTGTTTTTGGGGCTCCTATGTGGAGCTATTACCCCTAGAGAGAAGGTGCCTTTACTATCCAGAGGAGGGAGTATTATCATTCAAGTGGATTACCTGACTGACCTTAAGGGGATCTCTGGATCTGAGCTGGAGCTCTCACTATATCCAAGCCTGATGACCAACCCTTAGATGGATGCCCACCACCTGGCTCATGGCAGATTAAATACCTAGGAGGATCATTCCTACATGCGCATAATCCATGCGTTTCTGGTGAGTGCGCATTGCTACTATTTGAGGCATTAGGCTCTGGAACTTTTCATCTTTCTAGAGAGCACCGTGGATGCTACCTGTTCAATCTGATTGACTTATACATTTTATCCTATCATAATTTTGCTGCATTTTATTCATTTTTTAGCGCTGCACTTTATTATTCTTATACTAAACCTCCCTCAATACTTTCCTCTTTTGACCTTGCTACTACCAAAGAGGTCACTAAGGTTTTTTCCGAAGCCCGTCTCAATACCTGCCCCTCTCAACTACTATGGTCACCCTCTTCTTCCATCCTATGCTCCTTCACTCACAGCTTCAATCTCTCCCTCTCTAACGGTGCCTTCCCCTCCCCTCTAAAGAATGCACACATCACTCCCATACGTAAAAAGCCCTCCCTGGATCCCACCAACCTTAACAACTTAAGACCCATCTCCCTGCAGCCGTTTACCTCTAAACTCCTAGAACGCTTAGTCTACAATCGCCTGAGCTCCTACTTCACAGACAACAACCTACTTGACCCTTTACAGTGTGGCTTTCGCTCACTACACTCCACTGAAACTGCCCTACTAAAACTCACTAATGATCTACTAACAGCTAAAACCAATGGCCACTACTCCATACTCTTACTACTTGACCTCTCTGCGGCTTTTGATACTGTTGACCATCCCCTCCTCCTCAAACTCCACTCTCTTGGCCTCCGAGACTCTGCACTCTCCTGGTTCTCCTCCTACCTATTGCAGCGCTCCTTCAGCGTTACCTATAACTCTGTCTCCTCCTCTCCACTTCCTCTTTCTGTGGGGGTCCCTCAAGGTTCCGTCCTTGGACCCCTACTCTTCTCCATCTGCACCTCCTCCCTTGCTCACTTGATAAACTCCCATGGCTTTAAGTACCATCTCTATGCTGATGACACACAAATCTATCTTTCTACCACTCACCTCACCCCTTCAGTCTCCTCTCGCATTACTAACCTACTTAACGACATATCAGCATGGATGTCACTCCACTTCCTCAAACTCAATCTTTCCAAAACGGAGCTCTTAGTATTCCTTCCAGCCCGTGCCCCCTCCCCCGACTTCTCCATCAAGATCAATAACACAATCATCAGTCCCTCCCCTCATGCCAGGGTACTAGGTGTAATCCTAGACTCCCATCTGTCCTTTCAGCCCCAAATCCAATCGCTGTCTAAATCTTGTAGACTTCACCTCCACAACATCTCCAAGATACGGCCCTTCTTAACCTTGGAAACCACTAAGCAACTTATTTACTCCCTGGTTATCTCTCGCCTTGATTATTGTAACTCCCTCCTCATTGGCCTACTGAATCGCAGGCTATCCCCTCTTCAGTCTATCATGAATGCTGCTGCCAGACTCATCCACCTTACTAACCGTTCTGTATCTGCCACCCCTCTCTGCCAATCCCTCCACTGGCTTCCCGTTGCCCAACGGATAAAATTCAAAAAACATTAACAATAACATATAAAGCCATTTATAACTCTGCCCCAAATTACATCACCGATCTTGTCTCCAAATATCACCCAAACCGTACTTTCCGCTCCTCGCATGACCTCCTGCTCTCTAGCGCCCTTGTCTCCTCCTCCCATGCTCCTCTCCAGGACTTCTCCAGAGCTTCCCCCATCCTCTGGAATTCTCTACCCCAATTTATCAGATTATCGCCTACTCTGCTCACTTTTAGGCAATCTCTGAAAACCTCTCTTCAGGGAAGCCTATCCTGCCGTCAGCTAACAATGTAATCTTCTACTCTTCCTACCAGTCCATCCCCCACAGTTACTACCTTTTTGTACCACTAGCCCCTCCTTCCTAGTTTGTAAGCTCCGAGGAGCAGGGCCATTCTATCCCTCTTGTATTGAACTGTATTGTTGCTGTATTGTCTCCCGTTATATTGTAAAGTGCTGAGCAAACTGTTGGTGCTATATAAATCCTGTATAATAATAATAATATTCTGACAGATGGATACCTTCTCAAAATCAGGCTCCTGCATGTTCTTACATGGTTTAAATATATAAATGACATCTTTGCAATCTAGGATGGTCCACTAAATGTGTTATTGATTTTATGAAAACCAATGTAAATGATTTTAATGTGAGTTTCACCATGTTTTATGGTCATGACCTCTTACCTTTTTTTGTATACAATGATTAAGGATGCAAAGGACCATTTAACCACCAGCCTATATCATAAATCTACAGCAGGGAATTCTATCCTGCACACATCCAGCCTTCACCTCAAACCTTTGGTGGAATCTATACCATATAGCCAGCATTTTCAGCTACGTCACAATTGCTCTGAAGATCATACATTTAAAATAGAAGCAGACAAATCGAGAGAACAGTTGCTTTTGAGGGGTTACTTCCCCACCTGTTTGAAAAAGGCATGCAAACGAGCAAAGATCAAACTAGACATGATTTATTATATTGTTAAAACAAAAACACCAAAGTGGTACCAGAATCATTACCAGGTTCTCTAATCAACAAGCCAACTTTCATAAAATTGTACAGAAATATTGGCATCTTTTAACTATTGGCCTTAGTATAAGCCCATTTGTACCAGACAGACCAGCTTTCACCTTTAAAAGAGCAGGTTTTTTGTGATGTGGTTCAGATTGAATATAGGGGCACAGAGGTGATCCCTGCAAGCTCTTTGGAACTTTTAAATGTGGTGGTTGCAATTATTGTCGACATATGGACATATACATCTATTATACTTCCACAAGGATTGAAATTTGTACCCCAACATTTTGCAAATTGCAAAACTAAAGGGGTCACTTATTTGGTTTGATGCGATTGTAATAGCTACTATGTAGGAAGCGAGTTTATCGCCACAATTTCAGTTTGAGATCCTGTAATAAAGATTTTCCCTTAGGATGACATGTTAGAAATATACAGTACAGGGAGGGATTTTTCTGAGAATACGTTTCCTCATTCTTGACCGAGTACATCCAGGCTCACATGGAGGACACTTGAATAAATTACTCCTCCAACGTCAGCTGGATATATAAACTTGGAGCCACATCTTTTCCAGGTTTAAATTAATCCATTTTTTTTAGACCATACTTAGAGAGATTCATCTCTGGAGGATGAGAAGAGTGACAGGCCTCATTCATTGATCATTCAGTCACATTTGTTGCTTTTTTACATCTTTAATAGCTTGGAGTATTAACTACTGTATAATTTAGGTATTCGCTAGCAGATTGTGAACACAGATATATTCACATATATGTCAAACAGACTAGGCTATTCCCTTTTATGCTTCCTATGTTCCTCTGTTGTCCTTTTCTTTATATCCTTATTTTCTGCTATTCATCATTTATGTTGTTTTTAGATTGTTTTTGACATGATAAATTGTTTTGCCATTTACGAATATATCCATATATTTCAATTGTATTCAGTTGGCAGGTAGTGCTATTTATATTCTTCCCAGTAGGTGGAGTGTCTGGGTCCCTCACACTGCCTATCACCATCTGGCACATGTGGGCCGTCTGCTGCTAAGGTGGCAGCGGTGGTGACCTCTCCTCAGGTATCGCCGCTTCCAGAATAGCAATTTATTCCGACAGCTGCTGCTCTATTATATATGGACAATTGTTTTCAAAGATTTCATGGCCCTGGATGGGTGAACAACGTTGCAGCCATCTTTCCCTTAGCCACTGTATATACAGTGAGTCCTTCCATACATGATTATTTCATTCATTCCAAAAGAAGTTTCCATTCATTGAATGCTCTTTGAGTCTACATACATCTTTTTGTGATCATATATACAATTTCCACAGTAAACTAATGTTTTTTCTTAATGTAAGTCCTTTTTTTTTTTTAAATATCATTAGGCATAATAAGGCCCTACGTGGCTACATTATATATATATATATATATATATATATATATATATATATATATATATATATATAGTAAATAAAATTTAGCCAGGTAGGAGATATTATTAAATTCCAAAAGCATGGATGAGGTTCATATTCCTGACTGTTTATGGTGACCTCAGTGGTAGTTGCGGACAGTGGTGTACCCAGATAACATCAGCTTTTAGCACCTTTGTATTACCTTTGATTTTTAAATATTTATGTGGTCATATCAAACAAGTTTGAATCTACGGGTCAGAATGATGTACTTAAATATTGTTCAAATTTCAATATGCCTACTCAATCCAGAATGAAGGTGTTAATGTGTATTGTTCTTGCATTATTGAATACATTTATAGTCATTTGTTGCATCCCTGAAGAAAAGAATTCTCAATCTCTAAACACGTTGGACGTATTACTATCATATTGACTATATGAAGTACTGTATATGCAATCTTATGTAATTATGACCACTGATCTGTCAATAGAATTACTTTTTTAATAATTATGTATCAATAAATCATTTGTGATTTTAAAAACGTTCTGTTTTTGGTATTTTGGCTCATTGATCAGTGCTGCCCTTTAAAGTCTCACTTCCAAGAGGAAACATTTTTCTTGTCTGTATTGCTCTGATGGATGATGGTGGCCTCAAGTTCCCACTTACAATACCCCACTTCATGTCTATGTGCAATCACTATATCTGTGGCTTCACATCATTGCTCAGGGTGGGTTTCATGATGTTATAAACAGCAGAACATGCCTGTACAATGATCGTCTGTACCATTGTACCACTGGAACCACATGTGACTGGGGGTCAATGCAGGAGAACAGCTGGGAAACAGGACAAGAGCGTTTTCACCTCCTAACACAAAGTGGAAGGACAAGGATCTTTATAGCATATAAGTAGGGTTTTAGGCTTATCATAAAAATAAAAGAGAACTTTTTTATGCCTGAAGCTTCTCCTAGTTTTCCTTGTGGTGCTGCTTACACACAGCTTGATTGCATCGAAGTCTAAGGGGCCGTTATGATTCTCAGTGAGGGTACAGATTTGTTGCAGGAGACACTGCAAAGCCCTTAGTTCACAGTGACTGTGATCATTTTTAAACCAAGAAATGCTAATGATTTATTTTTTTTATTTTAATAAAAAAATTTTGCACAAAAAAAACTCAAAACAGTGCAGCCAATACTTTAGGCACAGAAAAGATGAAGAACATTATCTATCTCAGGTATGCAAAGATCAAAATATGTCCTGGATATTTATTCTTCGCACAATAAGATTTTGTTACACATAACAATGCAATTTGTAGTTCAAACACTCCAGTACATTTTCTGAATAGATATCATTTCAGGCCTAGGAAGGTCCAGTTGGGGAGTACATTGCAAACGTTTTGTTGGTGGAGTAGGCAATACATATTTATACATTTTAAGAAATACAATAAACTACACCCTTCCTGACCAGGTCATTTTTTGCTATTTGGCACTGTGCAACTTTAAGTGGCAATTACGCAATCATGCAACGCTGTACTCAAATGAAATTTATATCCTTTTTTTCAGACAAATAGAGTTTTCTTTTGGTGGTATTTGATCACAATTGTTTTTTTTTTGTTTACTTTTTTGCGAAATAAATGAAAAAAGACCTACATTTTTTAATTAAAAAAACAATATTTTCTACTGTTAAAAAAAATTATATCCAATAAACTCAAATTCTGTCATAAATGTAGGCCAAAATGTTTTCTACTTACATGTCTTTGGTAAAAAAAAATCCAAATAAGTGTCACACCCAATCTCTTCTCCCTCTTCCTCTTCAGGGCCCTCTGCATTTGCTGGTAAGCCTGATGCAAGGGGTAAATGCTCTTTGACTGTCACTGTGTCCTGGGCAGCTAATGGAGTGAGCAATTTTTGTACCAGATCAGTAATCAAGGATAAGCTCCCCTTTTGTAACATGTGACACCCATATTCGGGATGTAACATGCAACTAATAGACCGGACCCTTCTTCACCATGATCCCCGCTGTGTCAGCTAGCAGGGTATCTTCTGCTCCCCACTAGCTGTCACAATTTAAAAAATTGACTTCACTGAGCTCCTGAGAGCAGCCTATTTTTTCACAAATGTTTTTAGAAGCAGTCCGCATGCCTAGGTGCTTGATTTTATGCATCTGTGGCCATGGAGGTGATTGGAACACCTGAATCCAATGATTTGGAGCGGTGTCCCAATACTTTTGCAATATAATGTATATACAGTGAGGTATATATATATATATATATATATATATATATATATGGACACAGGCACAATTTTAGTTTTTTTCAGGTATTTACCAAAACATATTCACACTATAGTTATATATTTGATATGGATGGAAAGTGCACACTCTCAGGTTTACTTTGAGAGCATGTACATCCAAATTGGAGGAAGGGTTTAGGAATTAAAGCTCATAAGAGTAGCCACCCCCCCTTTTTCAAGGGACAAAAAGTAATTGGACAATTGAATTGAAAGCTGTTTCATGGCCAGGTGTGGGCTACTCCTTTGTTATTTCTTCATCAATTAAGCAGGTAAAAGGTCTGGAGTTGATTCTAAGTGTGGTATTTGCATTTTGAATCTATTGCTGTGAACCTGCATCATGCGTTCAAAGAAGTTGTCCATGCAAGTGAAACAGGTCATTGCAAGGCTTCGAAAATGAAACAAATCCATCAGAGAGAAAGCAGCAACATTAGGAGTGGCCAAATCAACAGTTTGGTACATTCTGAGGAAAGAAGAATGCACTGGTGAGCTCAGCAACATAAAAAAGCATAGACGTTCACAGAAGACAACAATGATGAGCGCAGGATCCTCTCTATGGTAAAGAAAAACCCATTCACAACATCCAGACAAGTGAAGGACACTCTCCAGGAGGTGGGAGTATCATTGTCACAGTCTACAATCAAGAGAAGACTTCACAAGAGCAAATACAGAGGGTTCACCACAAGGTTCATACCATTCATAAGCCTAAAGATTAGAAAAGCCAGATTAGACTTTGCCAAAAAAATCTAAAAAAGCCAGACCAGTTCTGGAAAAGCATTCTTTGGACGATTGAAATAAAGATTAATCTGTACCAGAATGACAAGAAGAAAAAGTGTGGAAAAAGATTGGAACAGCTCATGATCCAAAGCACACAGTGTCATCTGTAAAACATGGTGGAGGCAGTGTGATGGCATGGGCATGCATGGCTTTCAGTGGCACTGAGTCATTGGTGTTTATTGATGATTTATGACAGAAGCAGCCGGATAAATTCTGCAGTGTTTAGACATATATCAGCCCAGATTCAGCCAAATGCAGCAAAGTTGATTGAGCGGCACTTCACAGTACAGATGGACAATGATCCAAAGCACACTGCAAAAGCAACCCAGGAGCTTTTGAAGGAAAAGAAGTGGAATATTCTGCAATGGCCCGAGTCAACCACCTGATCTCAACCCAATTGAGCATTCATTTCACTTGCTGAAGGCAAAACTAAAAGCAGAAAGACCCACAAACAAAGAACAACCAAAGACAGCTGCATTTAGAGCCGTGCAAAGCATCAAAAAGGAGGAAATCCAGTCTTTGGTAATGTCCATGGGTTTCAGACTTCAGGCAGTCATTGTCAGTAAAGAATTCTCAACAAAATATTAAAAATGAACATTTTATTTATGATTATATTCATTTGTCCAATTACATTTGAGCCCCTGAAAATGGAGGGACTGTGTATAAAAAAAGATGTAGTTCCTAAAATTTGTACTGATATTTATGTTCAACCCCTTGAATTAAAGCTGAAAGTCTACACTTCAGATTAATTTGGATTGTTTCAATTTAATTTATTCTGGTGGCATACAGAGCCAAAAGTATGAAAATTGTGCCTGTGTCCAAATATATATGGACCATACATTGTACATTCGCACACACAGCATGTGTATTGCAAGGTGTAAGGAACATATGCCAATTTTTAGATGTACAGTATTTGTCTAAGCAATAGTGACCCACTCATAATGTTTTTAGCTTAGGCCATGCAATGTCCATCTATTGATCATCTTCATCAGAGCTTTCCTCATATCTTTATTGCGTAAGGTATAAATAACTGGGTTCAGGGCTGGTGTCACTACAGTAAACAGAATTGCTATTACTCTGTCTTGATCTAATTCATGTTCTGCTGAAGTACGTAAGTAAGTAAAAACAGCTGTGCCATAAAGAAGGAACACAACAGTGAGGTGGGCACTGCAAGTAGACAATGCATTCTTTCTTCCCTGTAATGTCTTTATCCTCAGAAGAAATTTACTGATGCATAGGTAAGAAAGAAATGTTAAGATGAAGGATGTTGTTGCCAGTGACCCGGTAACCCTGATGAGAAGCTTCAGATTAAGAGATGTGTCTGTACAAGCCAACTTTAACACTGGTTTAACATCACAGAAGAAATGGTTAACTGTATTTGGTCCACAAAACGGAAGCTTTGCTGTCAGAACAGTGTGTATCAATGCATGGAAAAAGCCTGTCACCCAGCATGTTATCGCCATACTCATGCAAACATTAGTGTTCATGATTTTAAGGTACCGTAGTGGATGACCAATTGCCACATATCGGTCAAGGGACATTATAGTAAGAAGCATGACTTCTGAGCTTCCAAGAAAATGGAAGAAATGTATCTGACAAATACAGCCAGCAAAAGTAATGACCTTCTTGAGAGATAAAAAATCAGCAAGCATCTTGGGAACCGCAACAGAGGAAAAACATAAGTCAATAAAAGACAAATTCCACAGAAAGAAATACATGGGTGTGTGGAGACTTTTATCCATTCGTGTTACCACCATGATTGACAAGTTCCCCAAAACAGTCATAATGTAAAATATTGCAAATATCCCAAAAAGGGTAACTTCAACCTCCTTCAGGTTGGTGAGCCCAAGCAGGATGAATTCATTTACTGAGGTCTGATTATTTACATTCATTGGATTTTGTACAAGAGTAAAGTTGTGAAGTGTTTCAATAAAGTTGCAGGTATTCTAAGTCATTCATCTTGAGTATAGGGAGAAGATTAGAATTATTCCACAAACATTGTATATTATAATGTTATATGCTGAATATTTAAAACACTATTTTTGGTACTCACCATAAGATCTTTGTATGGAAGTACATTGAGGAGCATAGGATGTTTTTCACCGTTGTGTCACACTATCACCTACTTGGAAAATTAGACATTGGCAAATAAAAAAAACAGAAAAACTGTAGGTCAGCGGGAGTGGACCTGTATTCCTTAATGGACTCATAGAAGAGGATTTTATGGCAAGTACAAAAATACTATATTCCTTATCATCTGTTGAGGAAAACAGGACTGACTGAAGAAAAGCCACCAGTAATAACACTAACAGACTCAAGAAACAACAGAAAAGTGCAGGTTAAAGCCACATGAAATTCCTTATGCCTAAAGCTGTCATCAGATGAGGCCACAACCTCTATTTGGTAGAGCAAAAATGTAAGAACTGAAGAATTGGTGGCAGTCTTGCATTGGGAATGGATGCTTGATGCCAGAAGAACAAAAGACATTCACATAAACAGTGATGTTCTGTATGTCCCACAGGGAAGGGAGCAAATGAAACCTAAGACACAGCTTGGAACTGGTTAGCTGAAGCACCCAAAAGATGAAAAGAGAACCAAATGACCCACATGATCCATCTGGGATGTCCAACAAAAGTTGTGAGTAGCTGAGAGAGTAGCTGGTTGGCTGTTTTGTGTTGTACCAGAGCATAATGTTTTCATATACCATGCTTCATAAAGCGCTTTATGATATTTCATATATGTTGGCCCACTCTGTCTCTTAATGTTTGAGTGGTCCTGCCCACATACTGTAAGCCACATGAGCACTCCAGCAGCTATACCGTGAAGACAGTGTTGCAAGTTATGAGAGATTTAATTGGATTTGATTATCCTGTATTGATGGATGTTATTGTGTGTGCTCAATTTTTTATTGAGTCATGGGAGCAGGGCTTTGTGTTCCCTGCTTTGGTTTAATTCTGCTTGGTGCAAGAATGATTTTTAAGACCGTTACATGCCTAAACGTCCATCTTGGGTTATTTGGTAATGTTACCTTTAAATGTGGGTCCTTTAGGAGAATGTTCCAGTGGAATTGCACTGTTTTTATTATAGTATAGTGGGTGTTATATCTTGTGATGAAGTTACAATTTTTGTTGATTACTTGCGAGCCACTAATAAGAGTTGAAAAATGATCGCTGACAATATCACATTCTCATACTGTGTATATAAAACTTAAAAAAACTCTACATGTCGCACTCGCAGTTTTTTTATGAAGTTGCAATTTTGTTCCAGATGATAGGTGTTGTCTTTGTGACCAAGAAATACGTTTTTGTCGTTCGATACACATTGCTTTGTTTCTAGAATTTTGAATGAGGGACTCTCTCAGAATACAAAAACACAATGGGGAGCATTCTCCCATCCACCTTTAATGTGTGTGTAACACCCTGCCATGATACTGCCCACAGGATGTTAAATGGACACAAGATGACAGTGTCCTGCAACCCAATTGTACAGACCATGTCGCAAAGCTTTGTGGGATTCGTAGGCTCACTGCAGGACTTTGCTCTTTGATAGCAGGCTAACAGAGTCCATTTCCCAGATGAGCTGGCATGTGGGCAGAAGCAAATAAATACAGAAGCCTGGACAGAGAGTGGGAGATGGAGAACAGGTGTGGAGGAGAAGGAGAATGCCAGAGGACCGGGCCAGGCCGCAGAGAAAGCGAAGGGAGAAGAGTTGCTGATCTCTGACACCGCTGAGGAGTCTAGTGAGCTGTCCTGCAGGCCGGTGCTCCAGAGTGCTTCTGTCCAGAGTGATCTCTGAAGGAGGAACAGCAGGAACACTGGGGGCCCCCATCTGTGAAATGACTGTCAACTGCCTGACCGATGCCACCGATCGGGTGAGAGAGTTCCATTCTCAAGCCATTCAAGTTGCCAATGACATTGCTCAAGTCTACTACTGTCTGCCTAGTTTAACTGACACCATTCACAAGTTACACATCTTGAGGCCTAGTTCACTCAGCCCACTGGTTACTACACCTTCAGCATAATCCAATCAAAAGGAGCCCACAGCCGTGCCATGCACTCCACAAGCTAAGCTGCATCATTGCGTTCACTGCAGTCAATCCCACATTCACCAAAGAGCTCCTGCTTTGCTGCAGTTTTCGACTGGGGTCCTAAAAAGGAGTTAATCCTTACAGAAAGGGCTGCTGCTCATATTTGTCTCTCTCTTCCTAAATATGCATTTTATCCTGTGTGTGTTGCAGGGGTACAGTCCAAGCCACCTACCATTTAGAGGGGCATCTCCTTTCCTTTGTATTCACCCCTTATTAAGGAACTTCTACCTTTGATTTCAGAGAGATTTGAATTCTTAAAGTGCACCAACTCGGGCCCCATCAAGCACACAGAAGATCTTATACTGCAGTTTAAAGGAACGTTGGCCTATTTAATTAAGTGCTTTTTCTTAGCCTCAGAATTGAACTCTGTCACCTGCCTCTGAAGCCCACTGTGAAAAGACATCTCAGGACTGGGGTTACTAGCTACATTCTGAATTGTAGGATGTCCATATTATTGAGATTTTGCTGTGTTTGACGTTTACATGAAATTACTGTGTGAGTGATAGCTATTATTTTATGCACAAACGTTTCTGTTTTGCTGTGCTTACATTTGATCTCAAAACAGCCAAGATATCAGTTCACTCTAAACTGTCTGTGAGTCTGTTTTGCAGCCAGAGGGTTCCTTGGACTAGAGCGTTAAGCTGGTATCAGCAGGGCTTGGACTTCAAGAGCAGAGTCAGGCAAGACAAGGAACCCAAAAATTACTCAGCAACCCCTGAGGGAATGCCTCTAATGGTGTGTTTATGGTGACCAGATTCAGCTTGTAAAATATTCTTACCTGACATGGGCTTCTTTATAGATCAGTGCTGACCCATCCCCCTCGTCCAGTCAAACTGACATCCAAAAAACAGGTGCACTTACTGCTAATCTGTCCAGTGCATCTCAAATTAAAGGCATTATCATTAAGGCTTGGTTCACATATGTGTGGGTGGATCCGCATGAAAATCCATGCAGCCGCACCACCCGCACAGAGGAATGTGGACCTGCGGGAGGGTGCCATTAGTTCTAATGACACACTGCCCGCACTGGAAAAAGCAATCATACTGGGAACTGAAGTTCCTGTGCGGGCTGCGTTTTCAGAAGAAGTGCAGGGACTTCTTCCCTGCGTGTCACGGAACAAGGAAGTCCATTCAAGTGAATGGGCTCTCGTGTCCGAGCAATGGCCTCATATACAGTCATGGCCGAAATTGTTGGCACCCTTGATATTTCTCCAGGAAATCATGTATTTCTCACGAAACGTATTGCATTAACACATGTTTTGCTATACACATGTTTATTCCCTTTGTGTGTATTGGGACAAAACAAAAAAAGGGAGGAAAGAAAGCAAATTCGACATAATGTCACACAAACCTCCAAAAATGGGCTGGACAAAAGTATTGGCACCCTTTCACAACTGCGGATAAATAAGAATGTTACAAGCATGTGATGCTCCTGTAAACTCACCTGGGGCAAGTAACAGGTGTGGGCAATATAGAAATCACACCTGAAAGCAGATAAAAAGGAGAGACGTTCACTTAACCTTTGCATTGTGTGTCTGTCTGTGCCACACTAAGCATGGACAACAGAAAGAGGAGACGAGAACTGTCTGAGGACCTGAGAACCAAAATTGTGGCAAAATATCAACAATCTCAAGGTTACAAGTCCATCTCCAGAGAACTAGATTTGCCTTTGTCCACAGTGCGCAACATTATCAAGAAGTTTGCAACCCATGGCACTGTAGCTAATCTCCCTGGTCGTGGACGGATGAGGAAAATTGATGAAAGATTGCAACGCAGAATAGTCCGGATGGTGGATAAGCAGCCCCAAACATGTTCCAAAGACATTCAAGCTGTCCTGCAGGCTCAGGGAGCATCAGTGTCAGCGCGAACTATCCGTCGACATTTAAATGAAATGAAACGCTATGGCAGGAGACCCAGGAGGACCCCACTGCTGACACAGAGACATAAAAAAGCAAGACTACAGTTTGCCAAAATGTACTTGAGTAAGCCAAAAGCCTTCTGGGAAAACGTCTTGTGGACAGATGAGACCAAGATAGAGCTTTTCGGTAAAGCACATCATTCTACTGTTTACCGAAAACGGAATGAGGCCTACAAAGAACAAAACACAGTACCTACGGTAAAATATGGTGGAGGTTCAATGATGTTTTGGGGTTGTTTTGCTGCCTCTGGCACTGGGTGCCTTGACTGTGTGCAAGGCATCATGAAATCTGAGGATTACCAAAGGATTTTGGGTCGCACTGTAGGGCCCAGTGTCAGAAAGCTGGGTTTGCGTCCAAGATCCTGGGTCTTCCAGCAGGACAATGACCCCAAACATACGTCAAAAAGCACTCAGAAATGGATGGCAAAGAAGCGCTGGAGAGTTCTGAAGTGGCCAGCAATGAGCCCAGATCTAAATCCCATTGAACACCTGTGGAGAGATCTTAAAATTGCTGTTGGGAAAAGGTGTCCTTCCAATAAGAGAGACCTGGAGCTGTTTGCAAAGGAAGAGTGGTCCAAAATTCCGGGTGAGAGGTGTCAGAAGCTTATTGATGGTTATAGGAAGCGACTGATTTCAGTTATGTTTTCCAAAGGGTGTGCAACCAAATATTAAGTTAAGGGTGCCAATACTTTTGTCCAGCCCATTTTTGGGGTTTTGTGTGACATTATGTCATATTTGCTTTTCTGCCTCTGTTTTATATTTGTTCCAATACATACAAAGGGAATAAACATGTGTATAGCAAAACATGTGTTAATGCAATACCTTTTTTGTGTGAAATACTTGATTTTCAGGAAAAATATCAAGGGTGCCAACAATTTCGGCCATGACTGTATGTGAACCAGGGCTGAGGTAGGACAGGAACATTTTCCCCCCCATCAAGTCAATGTTAGATGTAGACATATTCTCATCCTTGGACATACAGGAGTGTAATGTCAAACATTACCAATGACAGGTATATAGATAAACAAAGGGGTGAAGGGAGTCACTTACTGAGCCAGCACCAAATACAATAGTCCAGCAACAAGATCGAAAAGTAGCACTGCTCCAGGCATGCTTTCTTCCTGTTTTTCAAACAATCTGACGTCTTCCCTGTCCAATCAAGAGGGGAAGACATTGATAAATTCCAGAAACAGGTTTAACTAGATCTCACTCGATTAGCCTTACATGTCACATCACATGGGTTTTATAGAGAAGGATAATCTAAGCATAAGTGAACATCTCAAATGTTTAAGTGAGGACCCCACTTTAGTGATTAAAAATTCTGATAAGGGAGGTCCTTATACACTGCAATAATAATAAACAAACAGAGGGCGCACTGGCCCAGTGCATTATTCTTCAAATGCTTTAATATATAAAAAGGGAAGTATTATACTTACAAAGTAAATAAAAAGGCACAAGTTCAGCTCATGAGTACAGCACACACAGTACGCAAACATCAAGATGTGACAGAACAATGGAACATCCACAGGCTGACGCGTTATGACTTATCCTCTTCCTTTGGGTAGGCTCTGAGGAAGAGGATAAGTATAATACTTACCTTTTTATATATTAAAGCCTTTAAATAATGCACTAGGCCAGTGCGTCCTCTGTTTATTATTATTGCAGTGCTTCTAGACTCCCCCAGTCTTGTGAGGGCTGCAAGGAGAGTGCACCCTATGAAGGCCAAGTTATGACTGCAGACCATAAAACCTCCTTTGCTTGGAGAGTAGGCCCAAGAAGGATTAAAGTTCTTCCAGTTCTTTGTCAGGTCCTTATACACCTCTGGAGAGTGATCCTACTATCAAATAGAAAACTATTCGCATGACTTTTGTGAATAAAGGGATACATTTGGGCATCTGTAAGAGACAGGAATGGGAGATGCTAGTCCCCCAGGCCCCAATTATTCCCATATATTACCATCTTCCTAAAATCCATAAGGGGTTAATCCCCCTTGTGGGTAGACCAATAGTTCCAGGTATAGGATCCCTATTGTGAGTGTATTCGTCAGTGAGTTTACTTCCAGCTTTACCCCTAGTGGCTCAACTACCCCAGTTATCCTTGCGATATCAAGCATTTTCTCAATATTTTTCAGGAATTTGAGTGGTCTGAGGAATATGTTTGGATCACATGTGATGTCTCTAGTCTCTCTCTCACCAACTGATACATGGGTTGGTGGGAAAGGGTGCACATTTTTGGAGACAATAATGCCTTTGTCCATACATTAAATTATTCTATAGATATATAGATGATTTGATTTTCATATTTTCTGGGGACTTGGGATCAACAAAAGCATTTTGGAGAAGTTCTTGTCCTACCTCAGTGAAAATGCCCTTAATTTGAGATGCACTGGACAGATTAGCAATGAGTCTCTCTGTTTTATGGATGTCAGTTTGTCTGGACTAGGGGAACAGGCTTCCTGTATAGAGCAGTGCTGACCTATGTCAGGTTACAATATTTTACGAGCTGAATTGGGTTACCCTAAACACATCCATTAGGAGCATTCCTGTGGGTCAGATGCTTAAGACTTAATAGAATTTACAGTGATGAGGAGGATTTTGAGAGAGAACTGGGTGCGATGTATCATCGTTTCCTTCAACGGGGGGTATCCACAGCCTTTTTTGGGAAGGGTAGTGTCTACAGCTAGAGGTAAAGAGGGGGTAACAGAGTGGTATGCCGATGGGCTTTATCCTTGAGTAGTACTTTATTACAGAGTTTTTTCTCTTTCTGTGCAACAATGGGTCAGACTTGGTTAGACTTTAAAGATAATTTTAGGATGCAGAGGTGGTGACTGTTCCTGTTGCTTATGTTTCAGCAGAGGGAATAAATTTACATCAGAGGGGATACATTTACATCCAAAGTGAGTGGGAAAGAATATATTAGAAAGTTAATTAATTGTAATACTACTTAGTGTATTTGATTACCTGTGACATTTGTTCTATATGTAGGTAGAACCACTAGAAGACTGTGTGACTGCCTCCGTGATCATATTTATGAAATTAAAAAATGTAATTTGACTAATGTTGCTCATCATTTTTATGGGTGAGATTGTGCATTTATGAGATTATGTGGCTGTATATACTTTATTACATTATATTCAATTATTTGTTTTGTATTCTTTTGTATACAGGATGCATATGCCTGTTAGCATTATAGTACAAGGTATTCCCTGGCATTTCAAATAGTTTTGGAGTGTCTATTAGTGTTGACCAGTACTTTATATATGTACATGATTTGGTCCCCCAACATGCATGGTCTTATGTCCAGAGTGTTTGCTTATTGTTTTTATTGAATTTTGTTCTTATCCAATTTTGCCTTTTGTTGCTTATATTTTCAATATTTGTTTTTTGCACTGACAGGTGTTTGTATCATGTTCAGGCAGTCACATGCACTGGCTTATGCAAAAGTTAATTAGATCAAACTGTCATATTGCTAATTGAGCTTTCACTCATATATGTTCCAGTGCATGGTATCTCTGCCATAGGTTATGAATAAGCACTGCAGTAAGTGTGAAACACGTGAACCTTTCTCCCCCACTGGTGTACTGTATTTTTATCCTGTCTTCAGTACAATAAAGTGGCTGTTTGTTTCAGTGCGGTTTGGATGAGAGAATAATCAGGTCAGTTTTTTTGGTTCAGCCCACTAGCTGAACAAAAAAAATAAGGCATGGGAGAGTGCTTAGAACCTCTGTAGCTGGAGCCAGCCAGGTACTGGGGGAATTGGGTCACATAGTCTTAAGTGAATGTAGTGGAGACCAACAAGGCAGCTCTAGGCAAAACACTTGGTCCCACTATGCAGCAATAGGTAAGACAGGGTCACCAATCAAGGTTAGGTGTTGGGATCCTTACTTTTTAAAATATTTATAAATGATATAGGGTCTGGGATTAAAAATCCCATTTTAGTGTTTGCAGATGACACCAAGCTGTGCAGTGGAATAATGTCCTTACAGGATGTCTCCAACTTACAAGCCAACCTCAATGCACTGTTTAATTGGGCAACTATGGGGCAAATGAGGTTTAATGTTGATAAATGTAAGGTTGTGCACTTGGGGGCTAAGAATATGCATGCATCATACATACTAGGGGGAGTACAACTGGGGAATCAATGGTGGAGAAGGATCTGGGGGTTCTGGTAGATCACAAGCTTAATTAAGGCATACAATGCCAAGCTGCTGTTTCAAAAGAGATCAAAATCCTCTCTTGTATTAAAAGAGGTATAGACTCCAGAGAGAGAGAGATATTATTTTACCCCTGTACAAATCATTAGTATACCTCATCTGGAATATGCAGTTCAGTTTTGGGCACCAATTCACGAGAAGAACTTTGGGGAACTGGAGAAAGTACAGAGAAGGGCAACCAAACTGATAAGAGGCATGGAGGAGCTCAGTTATGAGGAAAGATTAGAGGAACTGAATGTATTCTTTCTTGAGAAGAGGAGATTAAGGGGGTATATGACCACCATGTATAAATACATCAGTGGTTCATATAGTGAACTATTCACCCTGAGGTCATCACAGAGGACAAGGGGGCACTCTTTACGTCTGGAGGAAAAGAAATTCAGTCTCCAAACACGGAAAGGTTTCTTCACAGTGAGAGCTGTGAAAATATGGAATAGACTACCTCAAGAGTTGGTTCTGGCCAGCTCAGTGGATTGCTTCAAAAAAGGCCTGGATTATTTCTTAGATACACAGAATATAACTGGATACTAACATTTATAGGTAAAGTTGATCCAGGAAATATCAGATTGCCTCTCGGGGGATCAGGAAGGAATTTTCTTCCCAGCAGGAGCAAATTGGATCATGCTTTGCTGGGGGGTTTTTTGCCTTCCTCTGGATCAACTGTGGGTATAGGATTATAACTTTTTTTTTTTCCTTTAATGGTTGAACTGGATGGACTTTGTCTTTTTTCAACCAGACTAACTATGTAACCAATCACAGCTGGGCTGTCCCCTCTGTATCTAGATACCGACATTTGTGACCATGTAGCAGTAAAGCAACTGAAGCTCAGAGTACGAGGCCTCAGGTATTCACAAAATTCAATAGTTAGTAGCAAGTAGGTGTCAAAAATGGACAGTAGGAATGAACTGGAGATCAGACTTCCATGTAGCTCTTGGCAATGGAGGCACAGCAGAGAGGCTTTCTTGATGCTGAATGGAAAGAAGGAAAGCATGCGAATGTGAAATACCACCAATTGGATGACAGCAGCTCTCTGATGTCGGAAATAGGGTCTTGGTGAGGAGATAATGTAACTGCAGAGTGTATGCTTGGGAGTTATATCATCAGTGCCTGCCCAGTGGCTGAAGCAAGAAGACAGTGGACATGGTAGAAAAGAAAAGTAATATGCGACTGGTGGGAATAAAGTGGTTACACGACGTTTGGACCTCATATCACTAGAGTAGAGCAGAACCAATGTTAGGTGTGGCATGGCTAATGCTATTATTGCATGTAAAATGTGTGTTATGGTAAATTCTGGTCACCCTAACCATTCTTTACTTCCATTTACCTCTTTAGTGTTAGGAACAAGTGTAAAAAGGAATTTTGTATGTGCTGAGCTATTTCAACAAATAAAGTACCTCCCAATGCTCAGGCCATCAGGCTACTTACAGATTAACGCTTTATTTACACAGCTGTAAAAACATTAATGATCTTATTATGCATGTTTTTTTCTAGCACAAAAGTTCCTGCATAATGATCAGTAAATACTTGTGTAGAATTGCCCTGGTTTCTTTTCCCAATACCTGCATCTGGCATACGGTTATACGCATTTCTTCAGAAGCAAATTCTGGGATTTTGTGTTATGGATGTTTATGCACCTGTGCGAATGTCTCAGTTGAAAACAATGCGGCTGTGTTTAGATCCATAAATAAAAAATTTGGGGGGCTGCCAGGATGGAATCGCATAGTGTGTGTATGTGAGCAATGAGAGGTTGTACTGCACCAGTCCTTGAGAGATGTTTTCCTGCAGTCATTAGGTGACTCTGATGGTTTTTAAACACATGTGAGTGCAACCAATCTTTACAATAAAGCTGTTGGATGTTAAGGAGAGCACTAGGATTTCCTTTTGTCTTTTTTGAGTTCAACATCATGCTGGGAGAGCGATGCATTGGGTGAGCTAAATCTGCCTATGGAGTTTTTCCTGTCCGAGCTTTGAAGGGGGCATTTTGATACAAAGGTCTATCTAGGAAGGTAAGAGTGTGCCAACTGGGGAAGGTGGAGGTCACAAAGGTTTTGGCACCAGTGTACATTTATTATTTCACCTATTGCACAAGGATATTAGATGATGCAATCTATGGACACTGTCCTTTTTTCTTTCTTAAATTTTTGATTTACCATGTTCACATTTGGTGATTTGTTATTGTGTTTTAGAATTTTAAACTAATGTGATACACAATTTATTCCATATATGTGGTACACATTGTTATGGAATATTGCAACTGGTGATATACAGTACATGTACATGGGTATGTAGTATATGATTTGATGCACTGAATAGGATTTATTTGCATTCACTGTGGCATTTTGTACATGTACACATTTTTTGGGTGATTCTTTTCACTTCAAATGCCAGCTGATTAGAGTTAGGTGAAGGTTGTAGTGCAAGATAATTTATATGAAAAAATACTTGTAAATGTGTTCTCTACAGCTGTGAATGAGACCCAAGTCATCAGAGACAGGAGTGAAGCAGTTATTGAATGAAATGTTACACAGAACATTTTGTACTGTTACTGAGCTTCGTTTTCTATTTGTTTCTCAGAATTCTATCTTAAAAAACAAACATAATTCTGAGATTAAAGTGAATCTATTACATGTGGTGTGAAATCACAGCACGAAAATCAGATTTCTATTTAAATGTCCTGTATTATATAACAACATTACATAGACTAAGGAAATCTGTACCCTGCTAAGACTGGAGATCATTTTTAAAATTCCTTTATCCATATTGAATTTAGTTGTAAAATGCATTCACATTAAAAAAGGGAACATTTACGAAAACTGGGAGGCAGAATCTGTAGCTGCTGTGCATAGTAACCAATCAGCTTGTTCATTTAAGTTTTGTAAATAAAAGGTAGAAGCTAAATGGTCAGCATGCACAACTTCTCCAGATTCTGGGTGTGCAAGTCTTAGTAAATGCCCCTCTAAAAAAGGACTCATCAGAAACATCCTATAGTGAAGTTCAAGTGTCCCTTTTTTAGGAAGAGATTACCTTTCAATTTTTTAAAAATTAAGAGTGTCAGGAATATTGTCACTATCCAACCATACATTATTATCCAAAGAACACAACAACAAAAAGAGATGGATCTGAAGAAAGCCATTTCTTTGAACAATGTAATAAACATTATGAAAAGTCAAAGCTTCTGGGGTATTATCTGGATTACTAAAACCAACAGATCTTACATGCAGTATTACTTATCTTTACCTCTTAAAAGCCAAATTGCATAAACTGTACATGTGCAGAGTCTATTTGCAGCGCTGATGAATAATTGTTGCTCCGGTTTTCCTTTATATTGTCCGATAATGAATTATATAGCATTTCATTTCCCAGAAGCACATCTCATTGTGGACCAAAGCCCATGTGTCACAATTGAGTTAAAGATTGTGATTGCAGGAAATTAAGTACCATTCTAACAAAAATAATATTTCTATTTTCGGTAGATTCTGGAAAATGTATATAATAAAGGAGAATGCAATTTAATCAGTGTAGTTAAAAGTTCACCTTTTGAAAAAAAAATGCAAATGTGCAATTTATTATTTTTTTTAAGGAGTCTGTAGAGCATTACATCTGCGTTTTGCTAATTGCAATCTGAGGCTCCTGCAGACTCTCAGGATAGCTGCCTGTCTGTACCTCATACAGGAAGGCAGTTATTTGAGAGCACAAAGATCAATAGACTACAATAGTGCTCACCAGCACCCTCAAAGTTCATTGAGATCTACACGTCGTCACTGGTTGAAGGTACTTGTAGGCAGTTTTCTGTGAATGAATGACATAGCTATGTGAGTGGAACCCCTAGCATGGCTAGTGGCAGAGGTTGCAGGGAGAAGATCCCCCACCCACTGTCTCAGGGAAAGGAGAGTCTGTAGAAGCTGGAAGCTGTTACATGTTCCACCCAAAGATGAACTTATTTTTTAAAAAACCCCAAAAGTCTAAAACAGAAAGGTAGAGAGTTGGGAATTACCCTAGATCTAGCTCATAGATTCTTCAAAAATATAATAAGCTATCAAGTTACTCACTAGTGTTTATAGGACAATTAAATTCAAGATACTTTTTTCAGTGGACTGACCCTTTAAACTGTACTTGATTTAGACATGCTGCGAATCTCAGGATGCTGGCTGTGAATAACAGCTACTGATATAGCGCATACAGTACACTAATACAGAGTATTCATATCATTAACATACAGTTGTGTTCAAAATAATAGCAGTGTGTTGAAAAAAGTGAATAAAGCTCAAAATCCTTCTAATAGCTTTTATTTCCATACACACAAATGCATTGGGAACACTACACATTCTATTCCAAATCAAAACAAGAAGAAAAATATATCAAATTTGTGTTGTTCCTCTAAAAAAATTGAAAAAAAGTGAATATTAGACTGTTCAAAAAAATAGCAGTGTATTCTTCTTTACAAACTCAAACATTCACTATATAAACTGAAAAATGTTTGAAGAGTTTGCTTTCCACAGTGTACTGTGGCTTGAATTCAGTGTTTGGGGGTCGTCTGACAAACTGTCTCCGGCTACTAGACCCAAAAAGAACAATCTTACTTTCATCAGTCCACAAAATGTTGCACCATTTCTCTTTAGGCCAGTCAATGTGCTCTTTGGCAAATTGTAACCTCTTCAGCACGTCTTTTTTTCAACAGTGGGACTTTGCGGGGGCTTCTTTCAGATAGCTTGGCTTCACATAGGCGTCTTCTAATTGTAACAGTACTCACAGGTAACTTTAGACCTTCTTTGATCTTCTTGGAGCTGATTGTTGGCTGAGTCCTTGCCATTTTGGCTATTCTTCTATCCTTTCGAATGGTAGTTTTTCGCTTTCTTCCACGTCTTTCAGGTTTTGGTTTCCATTTTAAAGCATTTGCGATCATTTTAGCTGCGCAGCTTATTTTCTGCACTTCTTTATGTGTTTTCCCCTCTCCAATCAAGTTTTTAATCAAGGTACGCTGTTCTTCTGAACAATGTCTGGAATGACCCATTTTCCTCAGAATTTCAGAAAGAAATGCACTGTAACCAGCATGTACAACATTTGCTGCCTTCCTTCCTTAAATAAGGGCAATAATTGCCACCTGCTTTTCAAAGAATGAATGACCTTACTAATAGAACTCCACACTGCTATTATTTTGAACATGCCCCTTTCAATTAGTGATTCAATTACACAGAATCAGCAGCATGCATGTCATGACTGTTGGGTCTGTTGGATTTCTATTACTCTACTACACCTGCTAGTAAATTATTTGTAGAAATATAATTTTTACCAAAAACAGTGATTGATCAGGTTAGTGATGTCTGACTGCTATTATTTTGAACACAACTGTATCATGTAACCTAGGGCTTACTGAGTCAACTGCTTTTCTACCGCAGTTCATTTATCAACAGCAAAGTGTTGGATTGTTATTTCTCCAGTGCCATTTATAAACTGTATTAGAGAAAATCACAAAAAAGGTGGCTGTTTTGCCCAAAATGGCTGTGAACCCAAGCTGTAGTTAGACAGTTTGGATCACAGACTCACTGTACAGAGCCAATTCGAGCTGCTCTGTAACACGATTGCTGAGATGACCAATCCCAGTGATCAAAAATGTAAACACTCTACTGTTTAGGATAGAGATTCAACAGAGAAAGAAGAGGAAATAGTAACTTACAAATGAACAATGAATGAGTGAAAGGTCAGCAGAAAATTAATATTGATCGATATTCGTTGACTGTCGGGACTTTTTTTTTTTAAACTCTTTCACTCTCCCTCCTCTCCTGTACATCTGATCTTCAGCCTGTCTTAGTATGTGACGTTTAAAAAACAATTGTGGCAAAAAATAAGATCATCTTGGGTTGTCCAATTTACAAAAAAGGGGTCATTTGGTGGATTATTGTACAGCCCAGCATTTTTATTTGGCATGTTTTATAACAGAAAGGGAAAGAGGTTTTTTTATTGCAAATATTTGATCTTTTTTCCTATTTATAGTAAAAGCTTAAAAAAGTGGTTTAAAATGACCACCAAAAGAAATCTCCACCTGTCAAAAAAAAAAAAAAAAAAAAAATCTAACATGCATTTGGGTACAATGTTGCATTACAGAGTAACTTACAGCACTAAAAAAAATCACCTGATTATAAAGGGGTATTACAGGCTGCTATCCGGGTGGTTAAAAGGTATTAAAATCCAATCAATCAAAATCTTATATACAAGTTGTTTTTTTAAATCAAAAATAACGCGTATTGAGTTACATCCATTAAACATAAATGAGTACAGACACAAATTAAAGCAAAGTGCACTCCAAGGCATTAAGGTAACAGATAAGAAAAGAAAACAATACCTTTAAGCAATTAAATCAACAGCTGTTCCATAACTAAGTCAGTAGGAGCAAGGCCTGGAACTGCTAGCCAGTCTTCCCATAGTTTGTTGAATTTTCCTGGAAAGCCTCTGTGTTGAAAAATAATTTTTCTCTATTCTAAGAGTATCGCCCACACACGCGATACAGTCAGATTTCCAATACTGGAGAATAAGCCTACGAGTTTGGAACAGGGCCCTATGAACTGAAGCCTTTTGGAAATCTGTTAATGAGAGATCATCTAGTATACCCAAAAGTATGCTGAAAATTCAGCAGGTAAGTTTAATAGGGACAGTAATGTGGAAAACTGTATTTATAGCGTCAACAATGTCTGCCCAATACCGATGCAGTTTAGGACAGCGCCAGAAGAGGTGGATGAGAGCTCTTGCACATTTAGCACAGAGAGGAGATTGGAGGAACCCCATATGATGAGGTCTAAGAGGGGTGTAATGGACACAGAGCAGTATGAATAGCTGTGAACGTCTGACAGGTATAAAGGGAGCTATACAAGACAGATTCCAATGCGTTATCCCACAACTCCTTATCCAAGGGGCCCAAGTCTCGTTCCCATTGTTCCTTAGCCTTACAAGGATATCCTTCTAAGTATGGAAAGAGTATCATATCATAACAGCTGGCTATAAAACCCTTAGTGTCTTTAACCGATTGAACATAGCGAAAGATGGGCTTGGGGGAGAGAAACCAGTTAGCTAGAGGGCCCTGTGCTCGAACAGCATGACGGAGTTAGAGATATGAAAACTGCAGAGCGGGAGGGAGGCGAAACACCTTGCATAGATATGTGAAAGGTCAAAGAGATCCACTATTAAAGATCTGCTTCAAGTGAGTAATGCCATAGCACTGCCACAGCCCCGCAAATTGAAGTTGCTCCAGTTCCCCATAAGCTGGGTTGTGCCAGATAAGACTGTAATCAGTAAACCTCTCTACTCCCTAAAGTGCCCTCACCTTGAGCCAGATCTTCTGAATTAATGAGTAAGGAGGAGATGCCTTATTAGATGATGGGAAAGAGGATGATTCTAATGCTCAGGAATGTCTGAGGCCTTCATGTGGTGCAGCATGGAAGAGTGGGCAGAGGGAGCCTGGCAGGTAGCAGGGTCCACATCTATTACAAAGGCACCAATGAAGTGCTGGAGTTGAACAGCCAGATAGTATAGCCACTGTTTGGGGAGAGCTACTCCACCCCTATCTTTGGGGCGTTGTAGTTGCTCAAGTTTACTCTGGAAGGACAAGTCCACCAGAATTAAAGTCTGAAAAATATAGTTAACTATTCTAAAATTATATAGGGGGATTACCACAGGGGAATTTTGAAGAAAGTAGAGTAATTGGGGCATACAGATCATTTTAATAAGGTTGACCCTGCCAATCAGGGACAGCCAGAGCTTGTTCCAAATCTTGATTTTGGCCTTAAAGTGATGTAGAAGGGATATGATATTAAGTGCACAGTTGTCTATAAAAATTGGGGAGATATGTATTCCGAGATACTTAAAATGTCAGCACCACAGGGACAGGACAAAAAGTAGAGAGTGATTGGGAAACCATCCCATCTAGCGGTAGAAGGGCAGATTTTGTCCAGTTTATTGTTACAGCCATGACCTCTCAGTGAAGTATCCCTGTCCCCCAGGAATAGAAGCATATCATTCATGTATAGGGTGATTTTCTTGTGTAGTGACCCATAATGAAAGTCCACTATTTTGTCATTCATCCTGCACATCGCAGCCAAAGGCTCAATAGCCAGAGCAAGCAGGAAGGGGGAGAGGGGGCAGCCTTGCCTTGTCCCCTACCTAGACCAAAAGCCTGAGAGGACCTCATATATGCCAGAGGTATGGCCATTCCACGCTGTCAAATGCCTTGTTGGCATCTAATGAGAGGAGTGCCCAGTTTCCCATATTATCTGACTGTGTGTGCATATTTAGGAATACCCACCGGATGTTAATTGCAGTAGATTTTAGTGCCATGAAGCCAGATTGGTTGGCATGAATTATGGTGGCTATACACTTGTTCAAACAAATACAGAGTATTTTGGCCAAAATCTTAACATCAACAGGTAACAGGGAGATAAGCCTGTAGGAGCTTGGGTCAATGGGAGATTTACCAGGTTTCAATATTAGTTGCTCTTTTTTATAGAATTTGGTAGGGAACCCCTTGCTAGGGCAGTCTGGTACACCTCCAGTAACTGTGGAGCCAAAGTATCGGAATACAACTTGTACACTTCAACGGGTATCCCATCTACCCCTGGTGCCTTACAATTTGGAAAGGAGGAGATGTCTGCTATTATCTCCTCCACCTATATGGGGACATCAAGGGAGTGCCTATGGTGACTGGATAATTTAGGAAGATCAATCTGGGCAAAGAAAGTCAGGCGGTCAGGCAGAGCAGGGGAGTCTTAGGCTGGTATAGCTCTGAATAGAAAAGGACCAGTTCAGCCATAATCAAGTCAGGGCAACTAGTCAATTTGCCATCAGGCATGTGAAGAGAGGTGATAGGCAATACACCCTGTTGGACATTACCAAGTTTTACCAAAAGGTTGCTCGCCCTCCTCATAATAAGCCTGCTTTCTAAAAGAATCTCTTCCTCTCCACCACTGTAAGATGTAATTGCTGAAGCAATTTTTGAGCTTCCAACCACATTTCCTGATGTGCCGGAGTGGGGTCAGAAATATTGACGCTCAACCTGAACAACCCTCCAGGTAACTTCTCACTCATATTACCTTGTAGTATTTTACACTGCCTTTATTTCTGAAATAAAGAGACCCCTTAGATAGGATTTAAAGGGATCCCAACACAGTAAAGGGTTTCTAAAATCTGCATGCCAGAGGAAGTAGTAGGCAATGTGAGATTCGACTGCCTCTTGGTCTTGGAGTAATTTAAGCCAAAAAGGGTTATGTTTCCAAGTGACCTTCTATAGAATGGTGTGGGGGTGGGTGTCAAGCTGTGCAACCAGGGGGTATGATCAGAAACAGATCTAGTAACATACTGTATTTTGGAGACCAGATCAGCATAGTTAGCAGAGACCAAACAGAGATCAATTCTAGAGAGGGACATACTGTACAGGTTTTGGAAAAACAAGAGAATTGGCGTTCCTCTGGGTTTCTATATAGGTCCAACCATCACACTTAACTTCCCTAGTGGTATGATTATGTCAATATCTCTGTAATCAAAGCGGTACATTTTTTGCATGGAAATATGTCATTTTTTTATCGTAGGCCTGTAATTTTAAGAATAACTCACTGAAATCTGTCCGAACAAGAGTCTAGTAAACATCCCGGGTATGATAAAATTTGAAACACGAAATCATAAATTAGAATATAATAATCATAAAAAATTATAATATAATAATAAATTTTAATTCAATAATATAATCAAACCAAAAACACTGAAATTTGAAATAGAGCACCAAGTTTGCACATCACTGAGCTCAGTCGCAAAATTGTTTTCAGTATCTGATGACGAATTTCCCCACAAATCATTATCACTCAATTCTGCAAGTGGTTCTGATTTACTATCGCTGTTCTCTAGCTGGTCTAAAACCACTTTTGACCTAAAGGGACGCTTTTTGGATGCCATGGACTTTTCTCAGTTTCCAGGCAGAAAGAACAGTAAAAATGCAGGCAGGGCACAGGACAAAGCATTAGGGACAAAATGTATGTGAAATGCTTTGATACAGTAATGTTTTACTATGTGATTTTAGTGTATTTAGTAAATGTCACTTTTTAACATTTTTAAATTTCTCGCCGGTTCCGGCACCCGTACGTTCCGACGCTCGCAGGAACCAGAAAACGGAAGACGGATGCTGGCAGCGGCCGGAGGAGATGCCGAGGACACTGCAGGGGGGACATTGCGGGAGCACAGGACAAGGTAAGTGAAACAGTGAATCCCAGAGCAACGCTGCAGGGTAATCCCGAGTGTAGCTCGGGGTTACCGCTTTTGGTGCTGAAATATATCCCTGAGCTACACTCGGGAATACCGCCAGGGAGTTAACTCACAAACCTACTCAAGGCAGTGCCTCTATAATGAGTGCCTACTGCCAAATTGGGATGCTTGTCTAGTCTAGAACACATAGTCATTAAAATCACCCATGAACAAAAGGGGGTGATCAGGTTTGTCAAGGAGAAAACAGACTAATTGACTAAGGACCATAGTGGAGAAGGAAGGAGGGATTTACACAAATGCAAGAATACAAGGAACTTGAAAAATCCGGCAATGGAGAAAGATATATCTGTACTCAGTATCCAGCTCACGTACCAAAACCTCAAAGCTAAGCTGGTGGTGCACCAGAATGGTGACTCTTCGGGAGTAGGAGGTGTGAACCGAGTGTCAGACATATCCCGCCCATCAATAAGACACAAGTGAATACATCATGAGTTAAATGAGTCCCCTGTAAGCGAATAATGGCAGGCTGATATGTATGCAATATGGAAAAGACCATGGTATGTTTCGCTGGGCCAGGCAATCCCCTGACATTGCACAAAATTATTGGGATATCTGCCATGACGGAGCATTAACTAAGAGGCAAACAGGATCAGTCCCAACAGTCCGTATGGGAAGAAGGTGCAGCTTGGTATTGCTGGTAGGCACAATGAATGCTATGTCCTTGGAGATGGTGTATACAAGCTTCTGGCTCTAGCAGTTGGATGTAGTTCATGTAAATACATGTCAGGTCCCATGTTCAAAACCTATGGATGTACCTGGGCACAACGGCGCCAAAGAATCAAAAAGAAATGAGATAGTCTTAGACAAGTCTACTGAGAAACTCTACTGAGAAACAGAACAGCCGTAAAATGTCAAAAAGCAGATGAAAGGATCCTCTTGTCAACATCTAGATTGCAATAATTACCTCTGGAGGGGTAGCTGGTCCTCCCGGATAAAATAAGATGGTGTGTTAACTAATTGTTCAGTCTGCAGAGCAGAAGGTGAAACCGTCAGACAGGGACAAGGATCCAGACTTTATGGAAAAAGCTTAGAGTTGGGCAGCACATTGGCTAAACGGTTAGCACTTCCGCCTGGCAGTACTAGGGTCATTGGTTCGAATCCCAGCTACGGTACCACCTGCCCAGAGTTTGCATGTTCTCCCTGTGTCTGTGTGGGTTTACTCCGGTTTCCTCCCAAAGACATGCTGGTAGGTTAATTGGATCCTGTCTAAATTGCCCTAATATGTGTATGTATGAATGTAAGTTAGGGACCTTAGATTGTACACCCCTTGAGGGTTAGGGACTGACTTGAATGTACAATATATATGTAAAGCACTGCGTAAATTGATGGCGCTATATAAGTACCTGAAATAAATAAATAATAGAGTTAACTAGGCAGCTGGTGAGAATATGGGAGGCATTATGCCTCTGCAGACTGAGAAGGACGAGCTCATAGAGATGGTGTGTTAGTGTCCAGCCAGGTCTAAGCAGCAGGGGCCTTGTTGAAGAAGTGTGTCTGTCCAAACACGGTTATTCGCAAACAAACCTTCGTCTTCATCCGCACATTAAACATTTTTTTAATGGAATTTTACATGTCGGAGGAGGAGCTGATGAAGGAACGGTATAATGTGCGGATGAAGATGTGCTCCTTAATGTACATCAAATATTCAGTAATGAATCCTACCTGGCTACAACACCCAGTGAACTCTGCAACCATCTATTGAGCACTTATTACGTGGCGACTGAGAACTCCTCTTCTGAGACTCGAGAGAGCCAGCATGCTGTCACAGCAAATAGACTTGCAAGAACCTTTGCCCTACTGACACTGTCCACTGCCTTACTGACACTGTCCATTTTTAAGGATAATACACTATCTGGCCTCCTCTTTTTGGGGCTCCTTGGGAGCTTTTAACACCCACAGAGCGGCTGTACCAAGTGTGGCAGTGGATACCAGACAGTGAGTGGCACCTGACCAGACCAGACCATAAGGGGACCTCCAGTTTTCTGAGATTGGTATTTCTAAATGGGCAGTCTGATTGCGTATCTGGTGAGTGCGCAATCCTATCATATGAATCACATCACCATAATACCAGATCAGATCACTGGATTTTGAAGATCATCACGATCTTTCATGTATCTTAATTGTGGACTATTGTTTGGTTAACACATCTGGCACTTTGCACTTTATTGGTCACCATCAAGTGACACAGTTAGAACTTTATCTAGAAATAAGCACTTTGTCACCGGATTTTCATGCTCATCTATGATGCGTATATGTGATTATTATTTATGAAACTGACACGTTTTGCATATCACTAGGTCACTTTATTTTAGTGTGCTTCTGTTATTTGATATAAGTGCAAATATTTGTTTTTTAGTTGTTCATATCGATATTTTAGCGCTACACCCTGCTTTTACTATAATACCTAAAAATGTGCTCACAATGCCTTGTATGAGATATGACTGTACTAATGAACTTTTACATGAATTACAAGTCGTTCTTCCAAACCAACCTGTTAACATTCTATCAGGAAGTGAGCTGTCATCTAGATAAGGGAAGGCCTGTGGATGTGGTGTACCTGGATTTTGTAAAAGCATTCCATACAGTTCCCCATGAGTGCCTAATTTACAATGTGAGGTCTGTGCGCATGGACAAGAGGGTTTGCACATGGATAGAAAATTGGTTACAGGGGCGCATTCCAAAGGGTGGTGATTAATAGCATGTACAGACTGGTCTGGAATTGTAAGTGGGGTAAAACTGTGCTCTGTCCTGGGATAAACTATTTTTAATTGATTCATAAATGTTATAAAGGTTGGTATAATCTCACTGTTTGCTGTTGATACAAAGCTAAGTAGGGCAACAACTTCACAGCAGGAAATAGAAATATGCTTATCAAAATTATTAAAATAAATAAGAAATGGACAACTCACAACAATATCAATTTCACAATATCATCCCCACAATTCCAATATCATCACAAATAGTCATGGAATCATTGACCCCTGCGCCTCTTGCTCCCCAAGCCTTGGAGTTCTAGAGCTTTTATTTGTTTTAGATGTTTTGGTTCTGTACTTTATTCCTTAACATATACTACATTGTATTTTTATGTATATTTTGGTAGAAGATTTTTATACTCAAATTTTATTAGGAAAAAAAATTTAAAAAGTAGGAAAATTGCATTTTCCAGTAATCTTGGATGAAAAAAAAGACTAAAGTCCATCTAGTTCAACCATAAAAAAAAGTTATAATCCTATACCCACAGTTGATCCAGCGGAATGCAAAAGTCCCTAGTAAATCATGATCCTATTTGCTCCTGCAGGGGAAAAAAAATCCTTTGAATATTCCCTGGATCAACTTTATCTATAAATGTTAGTATCTAGTTATAATCTATATATCCAGGAAAGAATTCAGGCCTTTTTTTAAAGCAATCTACTGAGCTGGTCAGAACCAACTCTAGAAGGAGTTCCACATTTTCACAGCTCTTACCGTGAAGAAACCTTTCTGTATTTGGACAATGAATCTCTTTTCCTCCAGACATAAAGAGTGCCCCCTTGTCCTCTGTGATGACCTCAGGGTGAATAACTCTACACCCAGTTCACTATACAAACCACTGATGTATTTATACATGTTGATCATATACCCCCTTAATCTCCTCTTTCAAGAGAGAATAAATTCAGTTCCTCTAATCTTTCCTCATAGCTGAGCTCCTCCATGCCTCTTATCAGTTTGGTTGCCCTTCTCTGTACTTTCTCCAGTTTCCCAATGTTCTTTTTTGTGAATTGGTGCCCAAAACTGAACTGCATATTCCAGATAAGGTATTACTAATGATTTGTACTGGGGTAATATTATATCTCTCTCTCTGGAGTCTATACCTCTTAGTACAAGAGAGGATTTTGTTCCCTTTAGAAACTGCAGCTTAGCATTGCATGCCATTATTAAGCTTGTGATCTACCAGAACTTCCAGATCCTTTTCCACCATTGATTCCCCCAGTTGTACTCCCCCTAGTATGTATGATGCATGCATATTCTTAGCCCCCAAGTGCATAACCTTACATTTATCAACATTAACCTTATTTGCCACATAGTTGCCCAATTAAACAGTGCATTGAGGTTGGCTTGTATGTTGGAGACATCCTGTAAGGACATTATTGCACTGCCTAGCTTGGCGACCCTATATTGTTTATAAATATACTAAAAAGTAAGGGTCCTAAAACTAAGCCTTGGGGTACACCACTGACAACCCTAGACCATTCAGAGTATGAATCATTAACCACTACTCTCTGAATACGATCTTTTAGCCAGTTTTCTATCTAAACTGCTCAAAAAAAAATTAAACACTTTGAAAACACATCAGATCTCAATGAGGGAAACATCTCATGCTGGATATCTATACTGATATGGAGTGGGTAATGTGTTAGGAACGTAAGAATGCCACGTCGTTTGATGGAAATGAAATTTATCAAACTACAGAGGATTGAATCCAAAGACACCCCACAAATCAAAGTGAAAAAATGATGCAACAAGCTAGTCCATTTTGCTGAAATTTCATTGCAGCAACTCAAAATGGTACTCAGTAGTTTTTATCACCCCTATGTGCTTGTATGCATGCCTGAAAACATTTCCTCCCAGATCTGGACCAGGACATCACTGAGCTCCTGGACAGTCTGAGGTGCAACCTGGTGGCATTGGATGCAACGAAACATGATATCCCAGAGGTGTTCTATTGGATTTAAGTCAGGCAAGCGTGGGGGCCATTCAATAGTATCAATTCCTGCAGTTCCTCTAGGAACTACCTGCATACTCGCAACATGAGGCCTGGCATTGTCGTGCACCAGGAGGAACCCAGGACCCACTGCAAAAGCGTGGGGTCTGACAATGGGTCCAAGGATTTCATCCCGATACCTAATGGCAGTCAGGGTTCCATTGTCTAGCCTGTAGAGGTCTGTGCATCTCTCCATGGATATGCCTCCCCAGACCATCACTGACCCACCACCAACACGATCATGGTGAATGATGTTACAGGCAGCAAAATGTTCTCCATGGCTTCTCCAGGCCCTTTCACGTCTGTCACATGTGCTCAGGGTGAACCTGCTTTCATCTGTGAAAAGCACAGGGCGCCAGTGGGGGACCTGCCAATTCTGGTGTTCAATGGCAAATGCCAATTGAGCTCTATTTTGCAGGGCAGTGAGCACAGTGCCCAATAGAGGACGTCGGGTCATCAGGCCACCCTCATGAAGTCTGTTTCTGATTGTTTGGTCAGATACATGCACCAGTGGCCTGCTGGAGGTCATTTTGTGGGGTTCTGGCAGTGCTCATCCTGTTCCTCCTTGCACAAAAGAGCAGATACTGGTCCTGTTGATAGGTTGAGGACCTTCTACGGCCCTGTTCAGCTCTCCTAGAGTAACTGCCTGTCTTCTTGAATCTCCTCCATGCTCTTGAGACTGTGCTGGGAGACACAACAAACCTTCTGGCAATGGTATGTATTGATGTGCCATCCTGGAGGAGGTGGACTGCCTGTGCAACCTTTGTAGGGTCCAGGTATTACCTCATGCTACCAGTAGTGACACTTTCCCTAGTAAAATGCAAAACTAGTTAAAACAGTCAGAAAAGATGAGTAGGGAAAAATTGTCAGTGACCTCTACCTGTAAAACCATTCCTGTTTTGGGGTCGTCTCATTGTTGACTATATAGTGCACCTGTTGTAAATTTCATTAACACCAAAGCAGCTGACCAGATCAATATCTCAGGTGTTTAATTGACTTGTTGCTCTACTCGGATTAAGAACTGTTCCTTTAATTTTTTTGAGCAGTGTATTTACATACTGATTTTTCCAAGCCTGAAGACTTTACCTTACACATTTAGCTGTGTGTCAAACTGTGTCAAACGCTTTTGCAGAATCCAAGTATACCACGTACACCGCCAACTCTCTGTCCAAGGTTTTGCTCACATCCTCATAAAAAAATATCAGATTTGTATTTCATGAATCCATGCTGTCTGTTGCTTAAAATATTTTTTTCAAGCAAGAACTCATCTATGTGGTCTTTTATTAAACTCTCCAGTATCTTCCCAAATATAGAAGTTAAACTAACAGATCTACAGTATAATTACTTGGTAAAGATTTTGATTTCTTTTTAAATATTGTCACCACATTGGCCTTACGCCAATCCAGTGGTACTATGCCAGTCATTGAAGAGTCCTTAAAAATTAGAAACAATGGCTTTGAAATGACAGAGCTTAAGTCTTTAACCACTTGCCTACCAGGCACTTATACCCCCTTCCTTACCAGGCCAATTTTCAGCTTTCAGCGCTGCTGCAATTTGATTGACAATTGCGCGGTCATGCAACATTGTACCCATATGAAATTTTGATCATTTTTTTCTCACAAATAGAGCTTTCTTTTGGTGGTATTTAATCGCCACTGGGCACTTTACTTTTTGCGCTATAAATTAAAAAAGTGCAAAAAATTTGAAAAAAAAAAAGTTTCTTTGTTTCTATTATAAAATTTTTCAAACAGGTATTTTTTCCCCTTCACTGATGTGCGTTGATGAGGCAGCACTGATGGGCACTGATAGGCAGTACTAATGAGGTGGCACGGATAGGCGGCACTGATAGGCAGCACTAATGAGGTGTCACGGATAGGCGGCACTAATATGCAGCACTGATAGGCGGCACTGATAGGTGACACTGATGATGGGTACTGATAGATGGCACTGACTGGCATCACTGCTGGGCACTGACTGGCACAACCGCTGGGCACTGACTGGTGGCACTGACTGGCGGCACTGCTGGGCTGCACTGATGGGTGGCACTGGTGGGCAGCACTGGTGGGTGGGCACAGGTGGGTGGGCACAGGTGGGTGGCACTGCTGGGCACAGGTAGGTGGCACTTCTGGGCACAGGTGTGTGACACTGCAGAGTGGCACAGGTGGGTGCACTGCTGGGCACAGGTGGGTGCACTGCTGGGCACAGGTGGGCGGAGCTAGTGGGTGCACTGCTGGGCACAGGTGGGCGGAACTTGTGGGTGGCACTGCTGGGCACCGATCATCAGGGCACTGATCATCAGTGGCCCTGATGATCGGTGCCGATCCTCGCTCTGACAACTGCCGGTTCTCGGCAGTACTTTCCTCACGATCTGACAGCGTGAGGAAAGTGCAGCCGAGAACCGGCACTTGCATTTCCCTGTGATCAGCGTGTCATTGGACACCGCTGATCACATGGTAAAAGGCCGGTATGATCGGCCTTTTACCACATCTCGTGATCAGCTGTGTCCGTAGGACACAGCGATCACGGAGATCGCCGGGTGCGCGCCCCCTGGGGCACGCAGGAGAGCGTGTTCTGGGGGGACGTCATATGACGTCCACCCAGAACTGGCCGGCCGCAGTGAAGCCGTCATTCGGCTATCTGCGGTCGGCAACTAGTTAAGGACCCGTGGGTGTATGCCATCTGGTCCCGGTGCTTTATTCACCTTTATTCTAAATATTTCTGGATCATGTCAATTGTGAGCCAATGTGGATCATCTGGAGCTGTGTCAATACCATGCCCATTATGGACAAGAGCTTCCCCATGATCCTTTGTATACACAGAGCTGAAGAAGATATTTATTAAATTTGCCTTATCTTTGACCCCAGTCACCCACCTTAGATTATTTTGCAAAAGGCCTACATGCTCGGACTTGACCTTTTTACTATTAATATATTTGAATAATTTTTGGGGGTTCGTCCTGCTATCTTTTGCAATCTGTCATTCGTTTTCAATTTGTGTGGTCTTGATTTCCTTTTTGCATATTATGTTATATTTATTTTGTAAAATTTAAAAGATGATAGCATTCCTTCATTTTTAAATTTTAATAAAAGTTATTTTCAAGCACAGTGGCTTAGTGGTTAGCACGTCTGCCTTGCAGTGAATAGGTCATGGGTTTGATTCCCGACCATGGCGCCTCCTGTATGGAGTTTGCATGTTCTCCCTGTGCTTGAGTGGGTTTCCTCTGGGTGCTCCGGTTTCCTCCCACACTCCAAAGACATGCTGGTAGGTTAATTGGATCCTGTCTAAATTGGCCCTAATATGTGTATGTATGAATGTGAGTTAGGGACCTTAGATTGTACACCCCTTGAGGGTTAGGGACTGATTTGAATGTTCAATATATATATGTGTAAAGCACTGTGTAAACTGACAGCGCTATATAATTACCTGAAATAAAGAAAATTATTTATATCTTTTTTAATTTTGTCCGTAAGCTATATAGGTTTGATATTTAGCCTTTTAAACTTGTTGCCCATGGGAATATATTTTGCAGTGTGTTCACATATAGTCTTTTTGAAGAACTCCAATTAATGTTCTGTGTTCATCGATGCCAATGTTCTCTCCCAGTCTAAGTCTTGGAGAGCAGCTCTTAACCTTGGAAAATTAGCTTTCTTAATTTTGAGTGTTTTTATTTGTTCTGTATGTGCTTGTTTACAGCTAACAGTAAATGAAATCATGTTATGGTCACTGCTACCCAGCAATAGCTCTGTCTTGTATAGCATTGCTAATTATCTGGCGAATATTCTATCATCCTTAGTTGGCAACACATTACACCATATTCAGAACTTGTCAACAAGGTACATGGATTGAGGTTAGAACTGGAAGAATCAATGGTGTCCTATGATGTCACATCCTTTTTCAAATGTCAGTTGTATACCAACTGCAGAGGTTATTGAGTATGCAAGGAAGTATCTAAAAATAATACTCTTGACAGGTGAACAGAACTCAAGCCAGACCAAGTATATTAATATTTCAATACATATGTAACTTCTTCAGACAAAAACATGACTGCTATGGGATTACCTATATCTCCCATTGTAGGTAACCTGTACATGAAAGAGGTGGAGAAAAGATCCTTGAATTATCTCTGGAGAAAAACACAAAATCATTGGTTCAGGTTTGTGAACAATACAAGATACAAGACTAGAACATCAAAAATATTTTTATGAACACAAACTCAGTGGACATGGGAATAGACAAAATCAAATTAGCCTTTTCTGCAGTGTGTGATACACATCAATAAAAGGAGGTGACTTGCGCATTGAGCTGTACAGGAAACCTACCTAGACAGACCAGTATCGGCTTTTGAATCTCACTACTCACTGGAACAAAAACTGGAGTTATTATGACTCTAGACTTTGTTGTTGCCATTTCAGCCCAATGTTGCAAAGACAAAAGGTTACATACATCTCAAGATTGTCTGGAAAGTTTGTGACTACCCAGACTGGGCATTCATAGTTATAGTCTTGTTGAAAAAAGAAAAGTTCCTCTCGTTCAACCAATAGAAAAATACATGCACACAAAAGACCTCCATATTGTCACAAGTTAACCTGCAGTTTTGTTTGTGTTCTTACCTTCTAGCTGCAGTCCTGTTCCTGATCCCGTCTCATGTGTTTGTCTGTGCTCATCTATGGGCGTCGTCTGCTGTCCTCTGGGTTTTATTTCCTTCCCTTCCATCATTTCCTGTCCTGCCTCCTTGTCTGTCTATATAAGATGTGCTCAGACTAGGCCACTTTGCCTGAGCAACTTCTAAGTTGTTGGAGCACCCATGTGGGTCTGCTGTTTGAATCCTAGATTGTTTACTTGTGTACAGACCCCAGCTCTGTTCCCTGACCTTACTTGTTTTCCACCTGTCCTGACCTCGGCTTGCCTATAGGATTCCGTCTGTCTTCTCCCGTTATACTCTGCTCCCGCGAACGGTCTCCTCCACCTCAGCTGGGTGTACCTGGGGGCCGCGACCTGGTCCCAGCTTGCTGCAAGTCCAACCCCACCATCAGGGGCTCTGGTGAACAAGCAGACTGGGGCTTAGACTCCGAGCCCTGGGGAACCCCAAGTTGAGGATCAATAGAGCTTACTACCACAGGTGCTGTATAAGTGACTGGAGATCATTACAGTCAGGAGTCTGATAATAAAACCCTCCAGTATGAGGCTATGATTGCTGACATGAGAGGTAGAGGAAACCTCCCTCGGGGAGGGTGAGGATGAGTCATGATGGGGGGACACCTTGAAGCGACACAGTGACATACGGTGCGTTCCATGCAAAAGCCATTTAGGGGAGCATGAATCACGCGCCAGCCCGAGAAGCAAAGGTTACGCTGACCTTTCCCGTCCAATTACCGTACACCCATTAAAGACATTTAATTAGCTGCGGACGCAGGCTGCCTGGGGAACTAGCATTACAAACAAACTTTCAAATCTGGGTGCCCGCCCTTTGTTCCAAGCTACTCAAATGGGCACACGACTCTAAACTTCATGGACATCCTGGGGTGCAACACACCTGTGCTTTCCTGCAGCATCATTACTGGTGGCCCTCACTATGGAAGGATGTTGAAGAATATGTCCAGGCTTGCTCCATTTGTGTGCAGTCTAAGTCCTCCACGTCTGCTCCAGCAGGTCTCCTTTTACCTCTACCTGTTCCAGATGAACCTTGGCGTTGCATTTCCATGGACTTTATTTCTGAACTACCCCCTTCAGCTGGTTCCACTGGTATCTGGGTGGTTGTGAATAGGTTTTCAAAAATGTGCCACCTAACTTCACTTCCGGGACTTCCTTCGGCCGTCAACTTCATTAAGGAAATATTCTGTCTTCACGGTATGCCTTCACACAGTTTCCAATAGAGGTGTTCAATTTACAGCTCGCTTCTGGAGGGCTGTAGCCATGTCCTTCGGAGTAGAGTTGGACTTCTCCTGAGCCTTTCATCCGCAGTCTAATGGCCAAACTGAAAGGGTCAACCAGAACATGGAACGCTATATTCGTGGCTTAATTTCGGCCAATCAGGATGATTGGGTAGACCGTCTACCATGGGCAGAGTTTGCCCTTAATAACAATGCCAATGCCAGTACTGGTGAGTCCCCCTTTTTCACGGTGTATGGTCATCATCCTTCAGTGCCATTTTCTGTTCCTATCTCCTCTAATGTGCCCGCGGCTGCAGACAGACAATGATCATTCAATTCCATCTGGGCAGGTTTCCAAGAATTTACATCTGGCAGCTTCCAAGTACAAAACAGCTGCAGATCGCCATTGCCGTGTGAGTCCCAAATTTCTCCCTGGTGACAAGGTTTGGCTCTCTACCAAGAATATCCATCTATAGGTACCCTCTGTGAAATTCACTCCTCGGTTCATTGGTCCCTTTGCCAGGTCAATCCTGTTGCTTTTAAACTTTGCCTCCCTTCACACTTGAGAATCCCTAATGGTTTCCATGTTTCTCTTCTGAGACCGTATATCAACAGATTTTCCCATCGTCATCATTCCCCTATAGCGAGTACTTCAGATCAGTATGAAGTCAAGCAAATCTTGGATTCTAAATTCATCAGGGGGAAGCTCTTGTATCTAATTGACTGGAAGGGATATGGTAAAGAGGAGTGGTGTTGGATTCTTTCCACTGATGTTTCTGCACCCTGTCTGGTGGAATTTTTTCATCAGAAGTTTCCCCTTAAGCCTGGCCCTAAAAGAGTGGGGAGACCTCGTAAGAGGGGGGGGGTACTGTCACAAGTTAGCCTGCAGTTTCGCTTGTGTTCTTACCTTCTTGCTGCAGTCCTATTCCTGATCCCTTCTCATGTGTTTGTCTGTGCTCATCTATGGGCTTCATCTGCTGTCCTCTGGGTTTTATTTCCTTCCCTTCCATCACTTCCTGTCCCGCCTCTTTGTCTGCCTGTCTATATAAGATGTGCTCAGAATAGGCCACTTTGCCTGAGCAACTTCTAAGTTGTTGGAGTGCCCATGTGTTTCTGCTGTTTGAGTCCTATATTGTCTACCGACCCCGGCTCTGTTCCCTGACCTTGCTTGCTTTCCACCTGTCCTAACCTCGGCTTGCCTATTGGATTCTATCTGTCTTCACCCGTTATACTCTGCTCCCACGGGCTGTCTCCTCCACCTCAGCTGGGTGTACCTGGGGGCCGTGACCTGGGCAAAGAACCCAATAAAGCTTGATCCAATTTTCTCCAGTGGAGGAAGAAAAAAATCCTTCCAGATTCCCTAGGAGGCAAATCGAATATTCCCTGAATCAACCACCCCTGGTGTTGGAAGGAGCAACATTTGTTTTGTTTTTTTTTAAATGCATATATATTAGATATATCAGACATTTTTTGACTGTTGAGATCTCATTAGACCGAAGCCATCTGGATATGGCTTGGAGTAGCTTGGAATACCAGCAAAGCAAGATTACCCAGCAGAGTGTGTATACCAGAAGGGTGCATATCAGGATTCTTCATCTGGGAGAAGATTCATGCATACCCCTGGCGGTGGGGTATGGGAATAGGAGAGCATGGAAACAGACCTAGTGATGTGAAGATTACAGTGCCCAATTGCCTTGCTTTCAACCAGGACATCAAAGGGTCCATTTGTGAGCTGTGATGCTGACGTGAGCCAAGGGGCTTGATGGCAATATAGCAATGCCACCTGCTGATGGCTATTGAGGACAGCAACACACTTCCTGAAAGTTTACTACCTTTTGCTCATTGCACAAAGGGCTAGGCAGAGGGTGTCAGAGTGTGGGTGATTGTGTGTGTAATAAAAGGCCAGGGTATACAGACTTATGCAATGTGTCATCTCTGCTCTTATTTCTACATGCTCTATAATATTCTTTTAGATATCTATGTTCGCTAATTATAGGTATTATCTATAAATATTGCTATCCGGTATATTTTGTGCATTCAGTAAATAATCCAGCCCTGGCTAATCTACTGAGCTGGCCAGAAATAGTTCTTGAATGAAGTTAATTCCACATTTTCACAGGTCTTACTGTGAAGAAGCCTCAATGCATTTGGAAGTTAAATCTCTCTTCTCCAGACGTAGACTTGAGGGAGTCTATTCCACAGTCTCTCACAGCTCTCACCGTAAAGAAAACCTTTCCGTATTTGGAGATTAAATCTCTTTTCCTCCAGACGTAAAGCGTGCCCCCTTATCCTTTGTGATGACCTTAAAGTGAATAAATCTACACCAAGTTTACTGTATGGACCACATATGTGTTTATAAATGTTGATCATATCCCTTCTTAATCGCCCCTTCTCAAAAGAGAATAAATTCAGTTCCTCTAATCTTTCTGAATAGCGGAGCTCCTCCATGCATTTTATTAGTTTGGTTGCCCTTCTCTACACTTTTCCAGTTCTCTGATATCCTTTCAGTGAATTGGTGCCCAAAACCGAACTGCATTATTCCAGATGAGGTATTAATAATGATTTTTACAGGGGCAAAATTTAAATACAAGAAAGTATTAGAACCTGCAACTTGGCATTATATGCTATTATTAAGTCTATGATCTACCAGAACACCCAGATCCTTCTTCACATTTGATTCCTCCAGTTGTACTCTCCCTAATATGTTTGATGAGTGCATATTTATAGCCTTTAAATGTGATAGACCCAACCGGGATAGGGACTTTTGGAGGGGACTATGGGCTAGCCTTCTACCCACTGATTATGGTCAATGAAAGAGACCAGGGATTCTGTCTGCTTCTCCTGGTAAGATCATGGAGCAGAGCCAGGTGCTGAAATCCTTTGACTGGTGGGGGTATCTACCTGGATTATGCGGCCAGGAAGTCCCCAGAACAGTGGTGCGTCTGTGGGAACATTGTGTTGGACAGATTGTGTAAACACACCTTCACCGGCCAGAACTCTTCTTGGGCATATTTCTTATCTTGCCCCAGCTGCTCCTTGGAAGCTGCATAATGCATCATTTGTCCATTTTGGTTACTACCAACTTTATACTAATAACTTTTTTCTATGATTTCCGCCAAAGATCTGCCACTTGTTAACCTGTTTAATGTACATTATGTATCCGAGGCTGTGAAATTCCTGTGACTACTAACCATACTGATAAGACTTGTCTAGGTGCCTAGCTGTTAATTAGATAAAATGTTTAAAGGTTGCATTGTCATGTTTTTACTGGTTGTACATCTTATCTATGTTAATACCCCCAAGAGAGGAATGTCTTCCTGGGGGTATATAGTATGTGTCTGGGTTTTAATAAACAGTTATTCCTTTGGTTTTTCCTCAACATCTTGTCTGTGTATGGTGCTTGGGGTAAATGACTGGTATTAGTTATTGGTCTGCTGGGAGGGTTTGGAGGGCAGGAGGCACTGTTTGGCGGTGCAACCCAGCTAGTTGGTCCATCACACCCAGGTTCATAACTTTACATTTATCAATATTAAACCTCATTTGCCACATTGTTGCCCAATTAAACAGTGCATTGAGGTTAGCTTGTAAATTAGAAATTTCCTGTATGGATGTTATTCCACTACATAGCTTGGTGTCATTTGCAGTACTTTTAATCCCAAACTCTATCATTTACAAATATATTAAAAAGTAAGGGTCCCAACACTGAACCTTGGGGTACACCATTAACAACCCTAGACCATTCAGAGTATGAATCATTCACCACTACTCTCTGAATAAGGTCTTTTAGCCAGTTTTCTATCTATTTACAAACTGAATTTTCTAAGCCTGTAGACTTTAACAGCTTCCGTGCCGCCATATAGCAATAGTCAATCACTGAGTCTCGTCCGGTAATTACTCGCCAAGTATCTCCGACGGGGGAGAGACCTGTGTGTAAACAATACAGATCTCTCCCCGGTCAGCTCCTGCACACTGCTTTTTATGACTATGCATAGTGTAAAGCACTCACACAGCACACAGTTAACTCTTTGATTGCCCCACGTTAACCCCTTCCTGCCCAGTGTCATTAGTACAGTGTCAGTGCTTTTTATTAGCACTGATCAAAGTATTGGTGTCACTGAGGATGTCAGTGACACCAAATCAGTTCCCCCCCAGTGTCAGAATGACCACCACAGTCTCACAATAAGTTGCTGATAGCCGACATTACTAGTAAAAAAAATTAAAAAATTCCAGCATATATACCACCATTTACAAACGCTGTAAATTTCACATAAACCAATTAATTTACCCGTATTGGAATTTTTTTTAGCAAACACATGCAGCAGAATACATTTTGGCCTAAATTTATGATATTTTATTTTTTTTATTTTTTTATTGGACATGTTTAATAGCAAAAAGTAAATAATATTTTTTTCTCAAAATTGACGGTCTTTTTTTGTTTATAGCACAAAAAGTAAAAAAAGTGCACAGGCGATCAAATACCACTGAAAGAAAGCTCAATTTGTGACAAAAAAAGGACGTTAATTTTATTTGGGTGCAGCATTGCATGACCGCATAATTGTCAGATAAAGTAACTCAGTGCCGTAACGCAAAAAATGGCCTGGTCAGGAAGGAGAGTAAATCCTCCGGAGGGCAAGTGGTTAAGGATGACCATGCTTGACCCAATAAAACCAAGCATCACTTAAGAGCTTTAAGCATTAAATTACAACCACTGGGCATGTAATGTTGTGGAGCACATCTATTGAATGGGGTTACTATGTGAACAAATGTTCTATCATGATAGAGGAGATATGTTCCACCAGTGTATGATGTCTCACCAACTGTCATTCAAAGTCATGATTAGGACTTTCATATTCATCATTAATAGTTATCTATGGCCATTGTAGGCACCTCAAACCATAGCTTGATATCTTAGTGTTACTTAAGGTCATCCAGCAATGAAAGGATTACTACAATCATCTCTCAATACTGTGTTTAGTTTACAATAATTGGTCTCAGTAGCACTGTTTGAATTAATTTGCAGCAGAGGAACTAATAAAGGATAAAATGTTAATATGTACAACAGCCAAAGTCTCTAAAGACTGCAGCTGTGAGAATGATGTAATCACTTCATTATACAGTTAAAGATGTTATTTAAATCATTAATGATCTGCATGTTTAACAACAATACCTTTAGGATTAATTAGATATAACAATGTCACAACAGACCTTGTTATCATTGGTATTCATAATGACAATTTACTCTATTCATTGTATTAACTTTCCAAAATGTGTAAATACATTATTCCATTTAGATGAGCATTATGAATTAAACTTCAAACAAATATGTTTATAGACTATTGAAAACTATTTAGAAATATATTATAAAGGCTGATGGTTTAACATGAATAACGTAAAATAAAAGTATATGAAATGTTCATAAAGCAATATTAGCAAAAGTGTGCTCATCTAGGCATAGAAGGGTCAGTGAGTCTAAGGGGATACAACAGTTGCAGAATAAATACTAAACAGTAGTAAAACTTTGGAATATACAGTATAGCCTACTTAGTGTAGAGAGTGGAGCAATGTTAGTATACCATGGTGTACAGGGAGAATCAGTGTGCAGTACATAATGTACAGTACATCATACTGAGTGGAATAGACTGCAATATAATGTACACTGCTCAAAAAAATTAAAGGAATACTTTGAAAACACATCAGATCTCAATGGGGAAAAATCTCCTGCTGGATATCTATACTGATATGGACTGGGTAATGTGTTAGGAATGTAAGGATGTCCCATTGTTTCATGGAAATGAAAATTATCAACCTACAAAAGGACTGAATTCAAAGACACCCCAAAAAAAATCAAAGTGAAAAAATGATGCAGCAGGCTAGTCAGTTTTACTGAATTGTCCTTGCAGCAACCCAAAATGGTACTCAGTAGATTGTATGGCCCCCACGTGCTTGTATGCATGCCTGAAAATGTCAGGGCATGCTGCCAATGACACAATGGATGGCATCCTGGGGTCTTTCCTCCCAGATCTGGACAAAGGCATCACTGAACTCCTGGACAGTCTGAGGTGCAACCTGGAGACGTTGGATGGACCAAAACATGACATCCCAGAGGTGTTCTATTGGATTTAGGTCAGGCGAGTGTGGGGGCCATTCAAAGATATCAGTTCCTTCATCCTCCAGGAACTGCCTGCATACTCTTGCCACTTGAGGCCGGGCATTGTCATGCACCAGGAGAAACCCAGGACCCATTGCACCAGTGTAGGGTCTGACAATGGGTCCAAGGATTCATCCTCATACCTAATGGCAGTCAGGGTGCCATTGTCTAGCCTGTAGAGGTCTGTGCATCCCTCCATGGATATGCCTCCCCAGACCATCAATGACCCACCACCAAAACGGTCATGCTGATTAATGTTATAGGCAGCATAATGTTCTCCACGGCTTCTCCAGATCCTTTCACATCTGTCAAATGTGCTGAGGGTGAACCTGCTCTCATCTGTGAAAAGCACAGGGTGCCAGTGGCGGACCTGTCAATTCTGGTGTTCAATGGCAAATGCCAATCAAGCTCTATGGTGCCGAGCAGTGAGCACAGGGCCCACTAGAGGATGTCGAGCTCTCAGGCCACCCTCATTAAGTCTGTTTCTGATTGTTTGGTCAGATACATTCATACCAGTGGCCTGCTGGAGGTCATTTTGTAGGGTTCTGGCAGTACTCATCCTGTTCCTCCTTGCACAAAGGAGCAGATACCGGTCCTGCTGATGGGTTAAGGACCTTCTACGGCCCTGCCCTGCTCTCCTAGAGTAACTGTCTACTGGAATCTCCTCCATGCTCCTGAGACTGTGCTGGGAGACACAACAAACCTTCTAGCAATGGCACGTATTGATGTGCCATCCTGGAGGAGTTGGACTGGCTGTGATACCTCTGTAGGGTCCAGCTATCGCCTCCTGCTACCAGTAGTGACACAGACCCTAGCCAAATGCAAAACTAGTAAAAACAGTCAGAAAAGATGAGTAGGGAAAAAAAAAGTGGCCTCCACCTGTAAAACCAATCCTATTTTGGGGGTTGTCTCATTGTTGCTCATCTAGTGCACCAATTATTAATTTAACACAAAAGCAGCTGAAACTGATTAACAACTCCCTCTGCTACTTAACTGACCAGATCAATATCCCAGGAGTTTAATTGACGTGATGCTATACTCTGATTAAAAAGTGTCCCTTTATTTTGTTTGAGCAGTGTATAAAACACAATAAAAAGAGAGTCAAATGGAGTGTAGAATGTGTAGCATGGTCACCCAATGCAGTGGTGTGGCATAACAAATGTATAGTGGCAGAGTGGAGAGGCATGGAGTGTAGAACGTGCAGCATGGTCACCCAATGCAGTGGTGTGGCATAACAAATGTATAGTGGCACAGTGGAGAGGCATGGAGTGTAGAACGTGCAGCATGGTCACCCAATGCAGTGGTGTGGCATAACAAATGTATAGTGGCACAGTGGAGAGGCATGGAGTGTAGAACGTGCAGCATGGTCACCCAATGCAGTGGTGTGGCATAACAAATGTATAGTGGCACAGTGGAGAGGCATGGAGTGTAGAACGTGCAGCATGGTCACCCAATGCAGTGGTGTGGCATAACAAATGTATAGTGGCACAGTGGAGAGGCATGGAGTGTAGAATGTGCAGCATGGTCACCCAATGCAGTGGTGTGGCATAACAAATGTATAGTGGCACAGAGGAGAGGTATGGAGTGTATAGCATGCAGCACAGTACTGTATATTAGTCTGTAGTGTAGAGAGTGATATAGTGGGAAGTATATAAGTATAGCATAGTGTGCAGAGTACTGAACATGCAGCACAGTAAACAGGTTAGGACTGGCTGACATATAGAATGTACAAGCTAGAATGCAAAGTGGAGTGGTGTGTGGAAAAGAGCACATCATTCTTAAAACAAAAATGTTAGCGTGACCATGATAAGTGACATATTTCTAGTGCCATGGATTTGTCTTTGGAAAATAGAAATGCTTGGAAGGACTGACAATGGGTGAAAGAATCACAACAGGCATGCAGGTAGTTGGGGTGTTACCAGTGAGTGACAAGCAGCAAAATATTATAAGTTGACACTCATTGGAGCTTGTTTCTCCATGTCCCCGTGTAGCTGAATGGGTTCAGGGACTTTGGCATAACCAAAGTCATGCTGTATAGGTGCTTTGCCTGTAAAGCAGTCCACAGATGGATTGAAATTCAGTACGTTCAGCAGGGGCCGAAATAATTTCAATCCATGTGTGGCTGCTCCTGCTTGACAGAAGTAGATATAATGTGCACCTTCTGTTGAACGGAATGCTGGATTTTTTTTTTTTGATCAGCGACTGCAGCTGATCCACTGCCACAGTCCCACTGCCAGAATACACTGGCTTACTCTTTTTGTGGCTGAAGGAATCCTTTCGGGTTTTTTTTTTTCGATCAGCCCACTGGCTGATCTATGGCCAGCTTTAGTCTTACCACCCTCCCAGACATCATAATAAACACCATCATCAATAAAGTCAAAGCATTTGCTTGTTTCTTAACAGCAGATATACTGCTACAGGGTGGCACGGGGATGGAAAATCACGTATATATACACATTATTTTTTAAGTTCCGGGTATGGGGGCGCATGTGCGCCCTACCCATGCCGCAGCTGTCAATCGCCCAGTCCTGGCTGGTGATTACTCGCCGGCGGCCAGTGATTGCCGAGCATCTCCGACAAGGAGGAGAACTGTTTGTAAAACAAAACAGTTCTCCTCCCTGTTAGCTCACGCACACTGCTTTGGATGGCTATGCATAGCACAGCCTTGCAAAGCAGTATGATTACAGTGAAGCGTACACACACACAGCCCCCTAGTAAAACACACCCACTCACACAGCACACAGTTGACCCTTTGATCGCCCCTCATGTTAACCCCTTCTTGCCCATTGCCATTAGTACAGTGTCATATAACAATAAGTGTATATATATCCTCAGATATATACACAGGTGTCGCGCTCCATATATACCAGTAATCATATGAATAGTACTGTGACAAAACTTATTGTGCTAAAAAACAGTGCAACATATAGTGCTCAACAAAAATAAATGCTGATACAACAAAAAGTCCTCTTTATGCTTTAAATATATTCAGTGACAAATTCTGTGCCGTGCCACACTCCCCGTGCTCTAAAGATAGATGTGCGCTCACCTCCTTCTTTAGACAACCACAGTGGCTAACAGCGCTTTTTGTCCTCTCAGGACTAGGTAGTAATCTTCATATATTATATATATATATCCATCCATGCCATGGATGTATTGCCTTTTTCCTGCCACCAGAGGTCTCCCTTTTTCCTCCTTCCACACTGAGCCTCAATGGATAGTAGGGATGGTTATTAGTAGTATTTCCTCCTCCCATTGAATTGGGATACCATGTAAAAAAGAGCCACAATGGTGCCTTATCCTTTGTGAGGTTTAAGTATTTATTATGAAAAAATTTCCACTCACATTGTGCTGTCTCTCACAGAGCTGTATCCAACAGAGCTTGTGCCCAGATCCTGTGTTTGTAAGTGCCGCTCGTCCACCGCGGCGTTCTGACGTCAGAGCCCCTCCCCTACGCGTTACGCCACAGGGTCATGTGGCTTCATCAGGGAGAAAACAATTTTTTTGTTTTCCCCCTGAAGTTTTCCCCCTGATGAAGCCACGTGACCCTGTGGCGTAACGCGTAGGGGAGGGGCTCTGACGTCAGGACGCCGCGGTGGATGATCGGCACTTACAAACACAGGATCTGGGCACAAGCTCTGTTGGATACAGCTCTGTGAGAGACAGCACAATGTGAGTGGAAATTTTTTCATAATAAATACTTAAACCTCACAAAGGATAAGGCACCATTGTGGCTCTTTTTTACATGGTATCCCAATTCACTGGGAGGAGGAAATACTACTAATAACCATCCCTACTATCCAATGAGGCTCAGTGTGGAAGGAGGAAAAAGGGAGACCTCTGGTGGCAGGAAAAAGGCAATACATCCATGGCATGGATGGATATATATATATATAATATATGAAGATTACTACCTAGTCCTGAGAGGACAAAAAGCGCTGTTAGCCACTGTGGTTGTCTAAAGAAGGAGGTGAGCGCACATCTATCTTTAGAGCACGGGGAGTGTGGCACGGCACAGAATTTGTCACTGAATATATTTAAAGCATAAAGAGGACTTTTTGTTGTATCAGCATTTATTTTTGTTGAGCACTATATGTTGCACTGTTTTTTAGCACAATAAGTTTTGTCACAGTACTATTCATATGATTACTGGTATATATGGAGCGCGACACCTGTGTATATATCTGAGGATATATATACACTTATTGTTATATATCACATGTTTCACACAGATAATGAGTATTGTGTAAAGTGTTGATGCACCATTTATTTGACTTAATAATTTTTTTGCACTAAGGGAGTATCGCATTTTGGCTCACGAGTATCACACTATATATTTTTCATCATTAGTACAGTGTCAGTTTATTTTTTAGCACTGATCACTGTACTGGTGTCACAGGGGATGTCTGTGACACCAAGTCAGTTCCCCCCAGTGTCAGAATGCCCACCGCAGTCCCGTTATAAGTCGCTGATTGTCGCCATTATTAGTAAAGAAAATAATTCAAGTATAAATAACACCATTCGCGGCCACGGCTGTCAATCACTGAGTCCCCGCCCGGTGATTATTCGCTGGCGTCCAGTGATTGCCGAGCATCTCTGACGGGGAGGAGAACTGTATGTAAACAATACAGTTCTCCTCCCTGTCAGCTCATGTACACTGCTTTGGATGGCTGTGCACATGTGATTGCAGTAAAATAACACATACAGCTTACTGTGAAACAGCACAGAGTTAACCCTTTGATCGCCCCTCATATTAACCCCTTCCTGCCTAGTGCCATTAGTAGTTTGTCAGTGCTTTTTTTTAGCACTGATCACTGTATTGGTGTCACTGGGAATATCAGTAACACCAAGTCAGTTAACCCTAGTGTCAGAATTCCCGCGGCAGTCCTGCTATAAGTTGCTGATCGCCGGCATTACTAGTAAACAAATTTTTTTTAAATCCCAGTATATATACCGCCATTTGTAAATCCTATAAACTTTCAAGTAAACTGGTTAATTTACACATATTGAGATTTTTTTTTTTAGCAAAGACATGTAGCAGAATACACTTTGGCCTAAATTTGACACAAATTTTTTTTATTTTTTTACTGGGCACATTTTTATCTATATTTATATACATTGTTATTTTTATGCATTTACATGGCTATGCACGACATATGATATCCTTTTTTTAACTTCCCTTTTATACCTACTTTTACCTCCCCCCTTTTTGCCCTTGACTGAGCATCCCTTGCAGAGGCTTCATTGCTGTTACCTGTACCCAGATGAGATGTGCTTACATGCTGTTTACCAGTAGATGTCTGGTGAGTGTATATCTGACAGAGGTGGTGGATTCCTTATTGGATCACCTTACAATATTTTACCGTGACTGCGGTACTTATATCCTTACAGACAAAATTTATAGCTCTTACTCCACTGATATTTTACGGACTTTATATATTCTCACTTTTATGCTGCACTTTACTATCATAAAGTGAAATTAAAAAATGCTGCGCTACTTAAACCATTGGTACAAACCATTACCAAAAAACAAAGTGAAAAAATAAATAATTAGAAGAAAAATAGTAGAAAAAATATTAATATTGAAATAAAAAAAAATGAATGCTATTGCCTGCTGTAATGCTGTTTCAAGAGCCGTTTATAGAGTACTACAGGCCGCTATCCGGATAAATGGCAACGTCGTGATGTCAGTGTGCGGATGATGTCACAACGTTGCCATTCAATGGGATAGCGGCTTGTAGTACTCTACAAATGGCTCTACAGCAGGCAATAGCATTCATTGAGTGGGCTGTGCTTTGCCTTGCAATATATTACAGATGGTGTCCGTTTTGAGCAATTACAGGACTCTGCTGCTGAGATGATACTGCCATCTTGTGTTCAATCAGTACATCACTGGATCTTCATCATACCTGGTGCAAAATACACCTCCGGAACGTGAGTGTATTTCATATGTTTTAGTTGATGGATAAAAGTTTATAAGGATAAAGCACTATGTTGAGTTCTTTTTAATGAGGAATACGGCTGATACAAATATGTTAATCAGGAGGGAGCTTACTTTGGAGTCTTCATTCAGCAAGCTGATCTTCCATCTTCCATGTGGGACCAAAAGTACAGTTAGACCGTAACATTGTATAATGTGAGGTCACACTGCGTGAGGGGAGCAGATATATGGTGGAGGATGTCTTGGCACGGGAATTGATGACAGATGCACATATTTTTTGTTATCCAAAAGGAGGGTTCACTGAACACTTTGATTGAACTTAATTTTTGATTGACTTTCATTTGATTCATACTTAAAGTATTCTGAATTTTTATATTTTATTTTTTGTGTGGTATATATATACTTTATTTATTTATATATTTTTTTTCAATATTTTTTCTACTACTATTTGTTTTCTAATCATTGTTTCTCTTTTCACTTTGTTTTTTGGTAATATAATGGTTTGTACCATGCAGCATTTTTTCATTTCACTTTATGATTGTATAATTTGCCCCACTGAGACATGGGTTGTGTGCACTAGCGGCTACAGCAATTTATTGTATTTTTTGTTTTTATTTCACCATAGTTTGAGTTATTCAATATATTTTAGATTTCATATGCTGAACTTTACTGTTTCACATTTATTGAACATTTTTTAAATTTGATTTTTATATGCTGCACTTGACTGTTCCACTGATCATTTTTTTTCTCACTATATGTCAGATTTGACTTTGCACTTTATTTTCACTATAACATCACTTATTTTTGCGCTGCACTTTCTATATACTGTATTTATCCATAAGGAGTTGTTATCTATACCTTGGTGGTAGCTGCTTTATAGTTCCAGCGCTCGCCTACACTTCATATTTATATTTTTACTGGACATGTTTAATAAAAAATGCACAAATACCACCAAAAGAAATTTGTGCAAAAAAGGACTTAAATTTAATTTGAGTGCAGCATTGCAGGACCACGTAATTGTCAGTTAAAGTAATGAAGCGCCGTAATGCAAAAAATGGCCTGGACAGGAAGGGGGGGGGGGGGGATCCTCTGGAAGGCAAGTGGTTAAGGGTCAGTTCACACTACATGCATTTCATTTTTTTTGCTGCATCCAAAATGCACAGAAAGTAGATTATATGGTTGTCAATGCCATAGTTCAGATCAGTGCTTGCAGTTCCAATGTGTTCTGGTTGCAGAAAAAAAAGTAGAACAGGCTGCATTTTTCCTGCACAGAACTGTACTGCAATGTAGTAAAATGGATAAAACTGCACCAGAACGCACTGGAATGCACAAGTCCCTATTTGAGTTGAAGAAAAAAAAAAGGAGAAAAAATTAACTGGAACGCATCAAAAACACATTGTAACACGTCAAAAATGCATCAAAAATGTGCTGGAATGTACTAAAAACGCATGCAGAAATGCATTCGGAATGCACTGACTGCATTTCTATAGTGTGAACCTGCCCTTAGTCACAGGTCACACCGCTGCGATTTGAAATTGGGCGATTTGTGTGCCATTTCAGCATGACTTCAGGTGCGATTTCTGAAGACTTTGTTACCTGTGAAGATTTTAAACAATTTCTTGCAATTTGCAGTGCGAATTCCATTATATTCTCCGTATGTGAAAATCGCAACAAGACTGCAGAAAAAGTAATGCAAGAACTACTTTAGAAATCGCGCAGCAGAAAATCGCACATTAAGACACTGACATTCACATTCATTAGATGCGATTTCAGGTGCTATTTCAATTCCCAAATTGCACCAGTATGATTGGGCACTAACACGCCACACTGGATGCGAATTGGCAAGCAATTTGCAAATCGCCGCCTATTGTCCGCAATTAGAGCAGCCATATCGGTACGGTTCCGACTTGGTCGGTGCAGCACCGAATTCTAAAGTAGTACATGCGCTACGTTTGGTGCGATTTGTATAGACATCTGTGTCAGATGTCTTGCAAATCGCAGCTGAAATTGGCATCTCACCCGACTTTGAAATTGTGCGACTTCACTGTAAGTCACACGATTTCAAAGTCGGGCTTGATGTGATCGGCACGTAAAGAAGCTGTAATCACATAATTCAGGTTGGAGAGTCATTGCACCCTTTCTCCCAGTGCAGGCTCAGCTCCTTTAATAGCTGCTTACTAATCAAGCCCAATTTGTATCAGCTGGCAAACTGCTTTTTCCAATTTGTTAACCCAACAGTTCACTTTTCATAACTGACCCATTATAATCTAAACATATACGCAAAGTATGTTCCGCAGTCCAGATTTTATACAAAATTACCTCTTTTATTAAAAAAAAAAAAGTACAGTATGCTCAGTTTAACTCAAGCAAAAGCTTTTTTTCCCCCATTTATTGAACAAAGTAGGGAAGATTTAGCACGCTTGATGCTTGTCAGGATTTTATTGTTATCTGCATCTCATAGTCAGAAGAACTGAGAGAAAATAATTATCATTCAAAGTGTGAGAGCACTGAAAGCTGAAAATTGGTCTGGGAAGGAAGGGGGTAAAAGTGCTGAGTATTGAGGTGGTTAATCACTTGCCCTCCTAAGGATTTACCCCCCTTCCTGACCAGGCCATTTTTTGCATTATGGAGCTACATTACTTTAACTGACAATTGCGCAGTCATACAACACTGCACCCTAATGAAATTTAAGTCCATTTTTGCCCATGAATTGTGCTCTCTTTCGGTGGTATTTGATCGCCTGTTCGCTTTTAATTTTTTGCGCTATAAGCAAAAAAAGACCAACAATTTTGAGAAAAAAAAAAACAATATTTTGGACTTTTTGCTATTAAACATGTCCAGTAAAAAATGGTTTAAAAATCAAATGTCATCATAAATTTAGGCCAAAATGTATTCTGCACCATGTCTTTGCTAAAAACAAAAATCCCAATACGTGTAAATTAATTGGTTTACGTGAAAGTTATTGTGTTTACAAATGGCGGTATAGATACTGGGATTTTTTTTTTATTATTTTTACTAGTAATGGCAGCTATCAGCAACTTATAACAGGACTGTGGTGGGCATTCTGACACTGGGGGGATCTGACTTGGTGTCACCGACATCCCCAGTGACACCAATACAGTGATCAGTGCTTAAAAAAAAAGAAGCACTGACACTGTACTAATGGCACTTGGCAGGAAGGGGTTAACATGGAGGGGCGATCTGTGTGCTGGGTGTTTTTTTTTTTAATTTGGGGGTGGTGATTGTCATCCATGGTCATAAATGGCTCATGCGCACCCCCCTAACCGGGAATACAAAATCACGTGTATATACACACAATTTTGCACACAGGTGCCGCGCTGTAGCAGTATATCTGCTATAGGATGGTCCTTAAGAGGTTAAAGAATAGTCAGGTAAAGTCAGGTGTTACAGCAAAAACTAGGCCTCATGCACATGGATAAAAGAAAAACACCGCTTTTAAAAAGTATACAGCATATTTTTTATGCCTATAAACGCAGTTCTATGTTAGCCTATGTGACCATGCACATTGGGTATTTAGGTCAGTATATTAGGAGCAGTGTTTAGAGACATAAAATATGCCCTAAAGATGCATTCGGAGAGGAGCTCATGAGCATAACTTATGTGCGCATGCACAAAAAAGATACATGTATATGCATGTATATTTTTTCCAGTGGCCAGAATATTCTGGCTAGTAGAATGAGTTTACGCTTAACACTATACCATGTAAATGCGCATAATTATGCACCAAAACAAGCATTTTTATGCTTTTTGTGCCATCTTCTGGAAGAAAGATCTAGTGTACATTGGAGTACTATAATGCACCCATGTGCATGAGGCATATAAAAGCTTCCCCCACCCAAAACTAAAATGATTCTTCTGTGTTCAGGAGATGCGCAATCAATAAGCGCATTTAGAGATAACACTGTTTTCCCTTATATCTGCTTGTTGGGTGTTGGAATAAATGCACATCTTTAAAAGCAATATTACACTATTGGCCTCCTCTTTCTGGGGCTCCCTGTGAGCTTCTCACCACCCACAGAGCTACATTAGAGAAGGGCAGAGCCATTGCTGACAGCGGAGTGAGCAGTGAGGGATATCAGACCAGACCAGACCATACTCACCTTAAAGAGGCCTCCAGTTTACACTGAGAGTGTTATCTCTAAACGCGCTCACTGATTGCGCATCTGGTGAGTGCGCAGTCTTTATACGTTTAGTCACATCACCATCTTACCGCATAGACCACCAGTTATTGGAAATCTTCATGGTCATTTTGATTACCATTTCCAGCACTTTTATTTATGCACTTTTGGGTCACTTTACAGTGACAAAGTTATTTGACACACTGAGTCACTTTATTTGATTGATTTGATAAGCACCTTGTTACTGGTCACTTTTACAGATATTCTCATTGATATATATTCTTATTTATGTATGCATATTTTACACATGTGGTTATGCTTACTGTAGTGCTGCACCCAATTTTATGTTGATGTTGTGGTACCTTTTGGTGTTTCAGCAGCTGAATTGACTTCCAGCGCTCACTTACCTCTCTGTGCTTTTCACCATTGGCTATTACCACTAATTGTCTGCATAAGATTTGGATCTTTCACAGTCTTTCGTACCACTTTGGTCTTTGTTCAATGGGATTTGACATACTTCCATTCCTTGGAGAAATTAATATTAATTTTATAATTTATTATAATATATATTTATAATATAATTTCCTTGAGATGTTACATCTATTACTGAGTGAAGTTCCATACATTAGCCTCCTCCAGACACAGTCAGTTTCATCTTTTGATATATCCTTTATGGACTATTCTTGAATGCATATACTTTATTAAGTATACCCACTTTGGTCTGATGATTTAGAATGTAATATATTCTGTTTTTCATACCATCTTTAGTCCCAGTGGGGGGATGTTTTGGTGCCCCTCTAAGTCCTTGTTTGGTGACTTACATCTGACCACTCTTGCCCTCCTGGATGATGCACCCCACTGGAACATGGTGTCCAGCCTCCCATCTTGGAAGTCACCCCCCTTTTTTGCTCTGACATGTTTTTGTAAGTAAAAAAATTTTTGGTTATGTGAAAAATGTTTATTTTTTGGTATAATCATTTATAATTGCTTATATATTCACTAGAAAGCCCTTTGTCCCTCATGACCCCTGAGGAAGATCTAACGTGGAATTTTCTGTGTGGTTTCAGATTCTTGTATTGAGTTCTCTTCTAAGCACACTGTCAGAGCAATATTCTTTTCTTTTTAGAAACCATGTCTCTAATACAATAATGGAAATGTGTACAGTATGTAATAAAGCAGACAAAAATCTTTTAAACAAAAATGTCTCCTTCAATATATGTATGATCCTATTGCTGCATTAAAGTCCCACTGGGGGTTCTTTGGATATATCAACCTTTTTGGTTATGTAGTGGAGTTTAGCAGCTTTGGCAAAAAAAAAAAAGCCAAAAGCTCCTAAACTCGAGTTCAGCAGCTGCTCATGTACATGAGCCCTAGACGTCCAAACATGAATTACACATCCAAAACACAGGATACCAGATTAAGGTGTCGCTGACAACATACAGCTTAGAGACATTGCCCAAGCATGTAATTAAAGGACAAAATGCACAGTGTGTGGGGCAGAGGACAAGATCCTGCTGGCATCTAGCGCTCAGGCAACCAGTGACCTGATTTCAGGCTTGGGAGCAGTGCATTCCAAGCTTATTTTATAGAATTTAAATTATTAGTGTTTTTGTGCAGCCCTCTAAGTTGAATTAAAAAAAAAATTTTGTCAAATGACACCATTGACAGAGTCCTTGCCCCTTTTTGGACAATAGCTTGTCTATTAGCCTTACAAAATGGCTAATATTGAGTATCAAGACTCACCCACTATAGATATCAGTGGAGTTTGCTGCCAAGTTGGGATTTCATCGATATAAGCAGGATTCAACAAGCATCCCAAGAATCAGACTCAGGCACATTCACCCATCCCTATTAGACCATTAACTACAGGAGAGCCATGAAGGGGGCTGTCATGTATGGTTAGGATTGTGGACCCTCCATGCAGACTGCACAATGGATGATGCTGTGCTCAGAGAAGGAATCCAAGAAGGCTACAGCTCACATGGTACTGGGAAGCTCAGAGATAAGGATCTAGGAAAACAAAAAAATTTAACTCACAGGACTGGCAAGAGTAGAGAACAGCACTGGGGTTCTGGTCTATGTGACAGGCAGAGCATGGAATACAAGTAAGACATTTACAGAACTGGGGTGCAGGGCTCACAGGAGGATCCAACAGCATTAGTGTGCAGAGTTCACCAAAACACAGGTTTAATGATATGTATGAGGTATACAGGGTTCCTAAGAATACAGGTACTCTGAAAACAATTTGAGTACCCAAGGAGCTTAGCATAGCAAGGATACCTATTATAATTGTTTGGGGAGAAGCCAGCCCACACAAAAAACAAGGGTGAGGATCCTTGAAAGAGCCAAGGCCAGAGTCCAAGGAATAAACTTGTCTTCTCCAGACTGGAGAATACTAAGAACAATGGGGGGTACAGAGAGGCCAATAGAAAGTACTGGGAGACTTTTGCAAACAAACTACAGGAACACTAGGAAATTCAGGGTCATTAGAAGTCGTTCAGAACATAGAACGCTAGGACTATAGATGTCACTTGCAATTTTCCTGTGAAGCCAGAGACAATGAAAATTTGGGGGTACACTGAATCTTTTCCTCTAGGAGACCCTGGGGGACACTAGGAATTTTCTTCACTAGGAAACACTGGGGTGACATTAGGCATCTGCTTTGAAATACAACCGCAAAAGGCAGCCCTGAAGCTAAGAATACTAGTCAATACTCAGACGGTGTCTGAGTGAATGAGCCAGCTTAAATAGAAGAGGAGATGGTCCAGCTGGGATGGGTGTGTAACTAATTGAATCAACTTCAGGTGGATAACCAGTCTTGAACAAAGGTCTTATGGGATAAGAAATAACAGCAGAACCTAACAAGTTAATGCCATGAAACTACATGTACCAGCATGTCTGCTGGTTTATGGAAATAGAAGAGACAGATCGACAGCAAAGCTGCCAATTGTATAAAATACAATAAAATGTTGTACTTTTTCACACAGCCATCAGTTATAATGCTGTGTTGTCTGGGTCTATTTTGTGAGATCAAACCCATCGTAAGGTCCAAAAATTCCAAACCTATGGGGGTGAAATGTGAAAATCAGTTCACCACTTGCCTACCGGGCACTTTTACCCCCTTCTTCTCCAGACCAGCTTTCAGCTTCAGCGCTGTCGCATTTTGAATGAATTGCACTGTCAGGCAACACTGCACCCAAACACAATTTGTAACTTTTTTTGAGACAGACACATAGAGCTTTCTTTTGGTGGTATTTAATCACCACTGGGCTTTTTATTTTTTGCTAAACAAACTAAAAAAGACTGAAAATTTGGAAAAAAAAAACAAAAAACTTTTTTTCTTAGTTTCTGTTATAGACTTTTGTAAATAAGCCATTGTTCTCCTTCACTGATGTGCACTAATGAAGCTGCAGTGATGGGCACTGATGGGCATTGACAGGCATCACTGCTATGCACTGAAAGGCAACACTCATATATGGCACTGTTAGGCGGCACTGATTGGGACTGTTAGGTAGCACTGATTGGAACTGTTAGGCAGCACTGACGGGCACTTATAGGCAGCACTGACTGGCACTGATAGTTGGCACTGAAAGGCAGCTCTGATGGGCACTGATAGGTGGCATTGATGTGCACTGGTATGTGGCATTGATGGGTACTGACAGGTGGCACTGCTGGGGCTACACTGTAGATGTCTCAGAAAACAGGTCACAAGAGTGCAGAAGGAACTGTACTCCTGTGATCCACAGGAAAATTGCAGCCAAAAGAGCTTTGAATGTACTTCTCCTTTACAGTAGCAGCACCCAAATCTGATTCATTACAAAGCCTTTTTTAGGTAGTTTTGGCTAGGACAATTTTTTTATTCAGCAGTAATAGGCATCAATTGACCACTGAAAATATCAGCCACGGCAGATCTCAAAGCTATAGGAAAGAGTACGTAAAATAAATAAATAAATATAAAGCTTTCAACTTTATACCAGTTGGTCACTGGCAAAACAGTTTCATAATATCGTTTTGTGAGCTTATCTTTTCGCAGTATTTCACTGCATTCATTAAAAAGTTTACGAAAATGTTGAAACTGAATGCACAAAAACACTTAAAAACCACAACTCCACATCCAAAAATGAGGCAGTTTTTTTACTGTACTAAATCAGATATAATGAGCACACATATAGTAGAGTGGCTGAAAAGCATGCAGGCAGCTTAATTAGGCCACCCACCATATAAGAGGGAGAGACAATGAGTTTTTGTCATGGGAGAAAATTTAAAGTTTATTATTTCAGAGACATCGAACTAGCCAAAAACATTGTTCAGTATGTAAGCAGCTTTAAGATCTTTTAAGTCCTGTATGTTGCAAGGTGGGGCATCCATGGATCAGATTTGTTTTTCCAGCACATCCCACAGATGCTCAGTTGGGGTGGCTTAGTGGTTAGCACATCTACCTTGCAGTAAATGGGTCATGGGTTCGATTCCTGATGATGGTGCCTCCTGCATGGAGTTTGCATTTTCTCCCTGTGCTTGTGTGGGTTTCCTCCAGGTGCTCTGCTTTCCTCCCACACTCCAAAGACATGCTGGTAGGTTAATTGGATCCTGTCTAAAATTGGCCCTAATATGTGTATGTATGAATGTGAGTTAGGGACCTTAGATTGTACACCACTTGAGGGTTAGGGACTGATATTAATGTTAAATATATATATATATGTGTGTGTGTAAATTGACAGTGCTATATAAGTACCTGAAATAAATAAATCTGGAAAGTTTGGAGGCCCAGTCAACACATCAAACTCATTGTTTTGTTCCTGAAACCATTCTTGAACCATTTTTGCAGTGTGGTAGGGCACATTATTCTGCTGAAAATGCAGTTTCCATGAAGGGGTGTACTTGTTCGGCAACAATGATTAGGTAGGTGGTACATGTTAAGTAACATCTACATGAACGGTAGGACACAAAGTTTCCCAGCAAAACTTTTCTCAAAGCATCACACTTCTTCTGCCAGCTTGCCTTCTTCCCATACTTCATCCTGGTAGCATCTCTGCCCCAGATAAGACACACACTCTCCCATCTAAATGATGTAAAAGAAAACATGTATCATCAGACTAAGACACCTTCTTCCATTGCTCCATGGTGCAGTCATGATGCTCATGTGCCCACTGTAGGCACTTTTGACTGTGGACAAGGGTCAGTATGGGTGCCATGTCCGTTCTGCTGCTACGCAGCCCACAACAAACTGCAATGCCCATTTTTTCTGCTTTTAACCAATCAACTTCAGGGACAACACGTTTACTTGTATATCCCACCAACTTTCAGGTGCCATTGTAATGAGATAATCCATGAAATTCACTTAACTTGTCAGTGGTGATAAAGTTATGCACTGCTCAAAAAATTAAAGGAACACTTTTTAATCAGAGTATAGCATCAAGTCAATTAAACTCCTAGGATATTGATCTGGTCAGTTAAGTAGCAGAAAGGGTTGTTAATCAGTTTCAGCTGCTTTGGTGTTAATGAAATTAAAAACAGGTGCACTAGATGGACAACAATGAGATGACCCCGAAAACAGGAATGGTTTTACAGGTGGAGGCTACCGACATTTTTTCCCCTACTCATCTTTTCTGATGGTTTTTCACTAGTTTTGCATTTGGCTAGGGTCAGTGTCACTACTGGTAGCATGAGGTGATACCTGGACCCAACAGAGGTTGCACAGGCACTCCAACTCCTCCAGTATGTCACATCAATACGTGCCATTGCCAGAAGGTTTGCTATGTCTCCCAGCACAGTCTCCTTTGTTCAAGGAGGAACAGGATGAGCACTGTCAGAACCCTACAAAATTACCTCCAGCAGGCCACTGCTGTAAATGTCTCTGACCAAACAATCAGAAACAGACTTCATGAGGGTGGCCGGAGGGCCGACATCCTCTAGTGGGCCCTTTGCTCACTGTCCAGCTCCATAGAGCTCGATTGGCATTTGCTATTGAACACCAGAATTGGCAGGTCCACCACTGGTGCCCTGTGCTTTTCACAGATGAGAGCAGGTTCACCCTAAACACGTGACAGACGAGAAAAGGGTCTGGAAAAGCCATGGAGAATGTTATGCTACCTGTAACATCATTCAGCATGACTGTTTTGGTGGTGGGTCAGTGATGGTCTGAGGAGGTATATCCATGGAGGAATGCACACACCTCTACAGGCTAGACAATTGCACCCTGACTGCCATTAGGTATCGGGATGAAATCCTTGGACCCATTGTCTGACCCTACGCTAGTGCAGTGGGTCCTGGGTTTCTCTTGGTGCATGACAATGCCTGGCCTCATGTGGCAAGAGTATGCAGGCAGTTCCTGGAGGATGAAGGAATTGATACCATTAAATGGTCCCCACGCTTGCCTGACCTAAATCCAATAGAACACCTCTGGGATATCAAGTTTCCATCCATCCGACGCTGCCAGGTTGAACCTCAGACTGTCCAGGAGCTCAGTGATGCCCTGGTCCAGATCTGAGAGGAAATACCACATCTGCATGCATACAAGCACGTGGGGGCCATACAAACTACTGAGTACCATTTTGAGTTGCTGCAATGAAATTTCAGCAAAATGGACTAGCCTGCTGCATCATTTTTTCACTTTGATTTTCGGGGTGTCTTTGAATTCAGTTCTCTGTAGGTTGATAATTTTCATTTCCATCAAATGATGGGGCATCCTTATGTTTCTAACACATTATCCAGTCCATATCAGTATAGATATCCAGCATGAGATTTTTCCCCATTGAGATCTGATGTGTTTTCAAAGTGTTCCTTTAATTTTTTTGAGCCACGTAGTTGATTTCTGTATTTTAATGCATGAAGATTCCCAACTCCTTTAGTAAATCAGATCAAACTTGTTTTTGTAAGAGTAAGCTTTGAACCCATAGTCAGGTTTTTGCTGTTATCCAGAGTTTCATTTGAGAGATTTCCTATTACTTCCCAATATGCTGACAGCATTTTACCAAACAAAATGAGAGAAGAAATCTCCAACAGCAACACAGGCAGAAATAATAATGCTTTCCTTTTGTAGAGTAGGCTAAAACTAGAACACCGGTCATCTTATTTCTGTCTGTGTCCATGTTGCGGGTTTTCCCTTACTTTCTATCTGGCCAAATCATTGTCGGGGGGACATTAGGTAAGGGAATATATCTCTAATGGACCTCAGATAGCAGTAAACCATGACAAGAGTTCTCATCTATCTCTACTCTATCCAAACCTAACAAAGACTGTGTTTGCTTGACATACACTGTAAATGCCTGAGTTGACATACACTGTAAATGCCTGAGCTGGATTATGTATTTATTTTCCATCATAAACAAATCAATAGAAAGACTAGGGCTCCTCATTTTGCAGTTTGAGGAGTGAAAGTCTTATAGATAGAAAAGGAAGATCCAGGAGCTTCAGTAACGAGAACTCACTTGTCGGTGCCCCTCAGATCAAGGTGGCCAATGGGTGATTCAGGCAACAGTCAAAAATGTAGATATCAAGTGTAAACGTACAAAGCCAATAAAACAAGGTCTTTAAAACAATGATTTTAACCTCTTCCTCAGAGCTCTTCTGATTTCTTGATTCCTTAGGCTATAGATGATTGGATTGCACATTGGTGTTAAAACTGAGTAAATCACAGCCATTATGCGGTCATAACTTGCAGAGTTCGTTTTGATCGGTCTAACATACATAAAACCCACACTGCCAAAGAAAAGAAAGACCACTGTCAGATGAGCTCCACATGTAGAAAATGCTTTTTTCCTACCTTCAACTGTCTTTATTTTTAAAACAGTGGAAATTATTTTAAAATAGGATAGAATAATACAAGTGAAAGCAAGAAAAAGAAGAAAGGAATTGATGGCAAAGTCAACTGTAACATTTAGTGAAATGTCTGAACAGGCCAAATTCATGAGTGGAGTAAAGTCACAAAAGATATGGTCAATGCCGTTAGAACCACAAAAGAAAAGACGGGACAACAAGATAATTTGTGTTAAAGGTCCAAGGAAGCCAATAACCCAACAGCAAGCTGCTAGTTGAAAACAACACACAGTAGTCATTATGGATGGGTACCTTAAAGGATTGCATATGGCCATGTATCGGTCAAAGGCCATTGCTGTTAGAAGATACGTTTCTGTAATACCAAGGCTATGAAAAAAATAGATCTGCAATAAACAGCCAACATATGAGATTATCTTAACATTTAGTAAATTTGTCAACATTTTTGGTATAGTGACTGTGGTGTACCAGGTTTCCAAAAAGGAGAGTATAGCAACAAATAGGTAAAGAGGAACATGAAGTTGGGGGTGAGTACATATTAAGGTAATTATTGTGATATTGCCACTCAGAGTAAAAAGGTAGCTGATACTCAGAAGGAGAAACAAGAACGCCTCATATCCACCAAGATCAGGAAAGCCTACAATGACAAACTGAGTAACAAGAGACCGATTGGAAAGTTCCATTCTTCTTTTTGTTAAGTGAGACACAACTCTTTTCAGTTGTATACTGCATGTAAAGAAATGCCTGAAAACAAAACAAAAAAGAAATAAAGGAATCAAAGCATACAGACTTCTACGTCTACATTAAACTACTAAAAGTTAAAACTGGACAGTTTGTAGCTTAATATGGTCAATTAAAGGCATTCTCACAGTATGACACAAACCTGCAGAAGTACTTCAGTTATAGCTTCCACTTTCGTCACTGTTTGAAAAAAATGAAATAACAATTTCTGTGAATGGGAAACTACAGGTACCAACCGCCTTTGCGGCTGTCAGCTTGTTGTTCTCAATGTACTACCATGGTTCCATTGAGGGCCATGGTAGTTCATTCATTCTTCCTGTCCATGTGTATCTGCCTGCCCATACGAGGTCCGAGAAGACAGGTACACTGACAAGTCTGCACAATCTGTTGATCATGGGTGTAATACTTTACAGGTTCCAAGTTAAAAAAATAAATAAATAATGTATAGTTTTTTTTACCTAAAAAAAAATGTGCATTTATTTTTTTTTTTTCAGGCGAACTTATTCTTTATAGGTAGCCTAGGTAGTAATCCAAAAAATGTTGCTCCATCACCCTAGGTTCACATCTGTGCGGGTGGTGCCGCTGCGGATCCACATGAAAATCCGTGCAGCCACACCACCCGCACAGAGGAATGCGGACCCGCGGGCGGGTGCCATTAATTGCGCCGCCCGCACTGGAAAATGCAACCGTACTGGGAACCGAGGTTCCCATGGGGGCTGCGTTTTCCAAAGAAGTGCAGGGACTTCTTCGCTGCTTGTCATGTGCAAGGGAGTCCAGTCAAATGAATGGGCTCTCATACCCATGCTAAACGTGGCCCGCATGGCCGCATATATGTGAACTGGGGGTCACACTTGGTGAAGCACAATAGGTTCCTGTGTCAAGAGCCCAGTGTTAGCAGTTTTTTATTGTGGCTATAACAATCTGCTTTAAACCTTTACCATGTGTTTTTTCTCAGCAATGCAGTTCAGGTCTCTGCTGTACACACCTGAGCTCATTACTGGGCTTTAACCACTGCAGCTCCGGAAGATTTACCCCCCTTCATGACCAGGCCATTTTCACTAACAATTGCGGGGTCATGCAACACTGTACATAAATTACATTCATGTAATTTTTTTTCCCACAAATAGAGCTTTCTTTTGGTGGTATTTCATCACCTCTACAGTAATAATTTTTTTGAGCTATAAACAAAAAAAGACAGACAATTCTGAAAAAAACAATATTTTTGACTTTTTGCTATAAAACATATCCAATAAAAAAAATTAACAAATAAAATTTCTTCATACATTTAGACCAAAATGTATTCAGCTACACGTCTTTGGTAAAAAAAAATCCCAATAAGTGTATATTAATTGGTTTATGTGACAGTTATAGCGTCTACAAATGGCGGTATATATACTGGAATTTTTATTTATTTATTTGTTTTTATACTAGTAATGGCAGCGATCGGTGACTTATAACGGGACTGTGGCAGGCATTCTGACACTAACTGACACTGGGTGGGAACTGACTGACACTGACATCTCCAGTGACACTAATACAGTGATCAGTGCTAATAAAAAGCACTGACACTGTACTAATGGCACTAGGCAGGAAGGGGTTAACATCTGGAGTGATCAAAGGGTTAACAGTGTGCTGTTTTGTGTATACTGTGTGCTTTTTAACCAGGGGACGTGCTGCTTTCTATCTCTCTGCTTTGCAGAGAGATAGAAAGCAGCATGTCCCTGCTGGCAAGAAAGAGAACTAAGTTGTTTACTCACAGGTCTCTCCCCTGCAGGGGGGGACTGACCATTTGGAAACTCGGGCACTGCCCGAGGGCCCAGGGTCAGTAGGGGGCCCCATGAGATGCCCCTGGTACCTTTTTCATAGGCTTTTTTGAGCTTAGGCAAGGACACAGGGGCCCCATGATCCCCTATTGGCCGGGGGAACCATGAGTTGTCAGTCCACCCCTGCTCCCCTATCAGCTTCTCCAGCAATTGCTGAGTCCCAGGCCATGAATCGCTGTCCGGGACCCGGTGATTGACATTTCCGGAAACCAGTGACAGTGTGGTTAGGGCATCGTGTGCTCACCCCCTACCTGGAAATGCAGAATCCCAGATTTTTACATGATTTTGCACAGTGGGACCGCCCGGTAGCAGTATATTTTCTATATGGCGGTTCTTAAATGGTTAAAGAATAAGTTCACCTTTGGAAGCATGTTACATGTTCCACCTGTTTTTCAGGCTGCTGCCCAATCCCCTCCCCATTACAGCAGTACAGGAAGAAGCTCTCAGTACAAGATGTCACTTTTTAAAAACTGTGTGTCATTCATTCACAGAGTTTTGTGAATGAATGAACTACAAGTACCAACATCCTTTGCAGATGTCGGCTTGCTGTTCTCACCACAGCACTGTTGAGCACCATGGTAGTTTATTTTTTCTTCCTGTCAGTATATATCCTTGCCCATAAGGGATGTATGGGCAAGCAGATATACTGACAGATCTGCAGGAGACCTGCATGGCATCAGAGATCTGCTGATCACTGATGCAATGCTTTCCAGGCTTCTGCAACAAAAAAACAATAAATGCACATTTGTTTACCTGCAAAAAATGTGCATTTATTATGTTTGGTCAAAATGTAAACTTATCCTTTAACCTCCCTAGCGATCTGATTATGTCCATATTTCTGTGCTCAAAGCGGTACATTTTTTTGCATGGAAATATGTGTTTATTTTATTGTAGGCCTGTAATATTTAGGAATAACTCACTGAAATCTGTCCGAACAAGAATCTAGTAAACATCCCGGGAAGGATAAAACTTGAAACACGAAATCATAAATTATAATTTAATAAATAATCATAAAAAATAATATAATAATAAATTTAATAATATAATCAAACCAAAAACACTGAAATTTTAAATAGAGCGCCAAGTTCACACATCACTGAGCAAATTTGCAAATTCGTTTTCAGTGTCTGATGACGAATTTCCCCACGAATCATTATCACTCAATTCTGCAAGTGGTTCTGATTTACTATCGCTGTTCTCTAGCCGGTCTAAAACCGATTTTGACCTAAAGGGACGCTTTTTGGACGCCATGGACATTTCTCAGTTTCCAGGCAGAAAGAACAGTAAAAATGCAGGCAGGGCACAGGACAAAGCACTCGGGACAAAATGTGAAATGGTTTGATACAGTAATGCTTTACTATGTGATTTTAGTGTATTTAGTGAATTGTCATTTTCAAATTTCCCGCCAGTTCCGTCCCCCGTACGTCCCGACGTCGCAGGGGACAGAACCCGGAAGACAGATGCCGGCATCCGCCGGAGGACATTGCTGGGGACACTGCAGGAGGGACACCGCGGGAGTGCAGTACAAGGTAAGAGAAGAACAGATGCCAGAGCAGCGCTGCATGGTAAGCCCGAGTGTAGCTCGTGGTTACCGCTTGTGGTACTGAAACTTTACCCCGAGCTACACTCGGGAATAACGCCAGGGAGGCTACAGAATAATTTCACATTTTAAAAAAAAATAATAAGTGCACATTTTTTTACAAGCAAAAATTGTGCATTTATTTATTTATTTTTATTAAGGTTACTTTCACACTGAGGAGTTTTTAAAGCGTTTTTGCATTAAAAAAAGCGCCTGGAAAGTGCAAGAAAAATGCTTCCCTATGTATGTGAATGTATAGCTATGTATGTTTTCACACTGAGGTGTTGCGCTTGCGGTGTGGTGTAAGGCTACTTTCACACTGATCTGTTGCAAAAACGTATATGCCTTTTTACCGCACTTTTTCCACGCTTTCTGGGTGTTTTTAAAGGTCACATGACTTAAAAACTGCACCATAAACACTTCTCAAAGGCGTTTTTCAGGTGTTTTCCATTGACTTCAATGGGAAAAGGTTTTTGTTTTAACTCCCCAAACATGCCCCAGAGATGCTGCAAGCAGGAGTTTTTACACCGCAACGCAAGCGCAATGCCTCAGTGTGGAAACATACAAAGATATACATTCACATATACAGGGAAGCAGTTTTCTTGAGCTTTTCAGGTTCTTTTTTTAAATGCAAAAATGCTTGAAAAACTCCTTAGTGTGAAAATAGCCTAAAAACTCCTGCTTGCAGTATCTTTGGGGCATGTTTGGTGAGTTACAAAAAATGCCCCAAAAATGCCTTTTCCCATTGAAATCAACGAAAAACGCCTGGAAAAACACCTCTGAGAAGCATTTTGGTGCAGTTTTTAAGTCACGTGTTCTTTTAAAAACATTCAGAAAGTGCAGAAAAATAGTGGTAAAAATGCCTATGTGTTTTTGTGGCAGATCAGTGTGAAAGTAGCCTAAGAGCCTGTAAAGCATTCAACCCATGGTCAGCAGATTCCAGGTGCAATACATGGCTCCTATAGACTGTCAGTGTAAGCTGTCTGCTCATACCTTGTACAGGCAAGAAGTTACATAATGACAGGAATCATCAATGAAGTACCTAGAGCAGTGGTTCTCAACCTGTGGGTCGCGACCCCTTTGGGGGTCGAACGACCCTTTCACAGGGGTCGCCTAAGACCATTGGAAAACACATATTTCTGATGTGTAAAGAGCAGCTACTGTGTAGAAAGCAGCTGCTGTGTTGAAAGCAGCAGTATTGGAGGTAAAACGACACTTCATGAATTATAATTACTGGGTAAATAATTTTATGGTTGGGGGTCACCACAACATGAGGAACTATATTAAAGGGTCACGGCATTAGGAAGCTTGAGAACCACTGACCTAGAGTGATCATCAACGTTCTGGTAGTTCATTGAAAACTACAAGCCATCAGCTGCAAAGACTGATGGTAGTTGTAGTTTTCTCATTCACAGAACTCTGTGAATGAATGATACAGGTGCATTTTTTTTTCTGTAACAGCGAGATTGGGGAGAAGATCCCCAGGTCGCTTTCACTACATGCGGCCGATTGGAGAGACACTACAGCAGGGAAAACTTGTTACACATTCCATCCTAAAACAGATGGAACATGCTCCCAAAGGTGAAATTATATTTTAATCCTGTGCAAGCAGTAACTTTGGTGCTTTTTTGTGTTTTTGTGAAAATGCATCTATCCCTCTGATTTCTAACATATCCTAACATTTCAGATGATCCTCCAGCATCTCCATCACCACACAACACTAAACAATAAACATTACTAGTAAAAAAAAAATACCATTATTCATACCGTCATTTGTAAACGCTATAACTTTCATGTAAACCAGTTAATTTACACATATTGGGATTTTTTTTTAGCAAAGACATGTCACAGAATACATTTTGGTCTAAATTTATGGCAAAATTTGATTTTTAAATTTCTTTTATTGGACATGCTTAATAGCAAAAAGTCCAAAATATAGTTTTTTTCTCAAAATTGTCAGTCTTTTTTTGCTTATAGCACAAAAAAAAACACAAAAAACCACACAGGCGATCAACTACCACTGAAAGAAAGCTCAATTTGTGGGAAAAAAGGATGTAAATTTATTTTGGGTGCGGTGTTGCATGACCGCGTAATTGTCAGTCAAAGTAACATAGTGTTGTATCACAAAAAATGGCCTGGTCAGGGGGGTAAATCCTCAAGAGGGCAAGTGGTTGATTTACAGATTAGCCATGAGTTGGGAGCTGTGTCAAATGCTTTTGTAAAATCCAAGTATACAGTACTATAGCCACAGCCACTCCTTTGTCTAAGTTTTTATTTCCTCATATAAAGAATCAGATTTGTTTGACAACTTCTGTCTTTCATGAATCCATGCTGTCATCTGCTTAGTAACGCAACAAATGGCCTGGTCAAGAAGGGGGGTAAATCCTCCAGAGGGCAAGTTGTTAAGATAGATCCAAATCTAGACATTAAACACTCAAAGGGGTTGTAACATGTTAACGTGTAACTAAAGGCAAAACTTTATTTTAGTTTCAGAGAGAGTGGAGAGGGATTAGAACACTTGTCAGTTTTTTTGCTGTCGGTGCCCCCATTAGGAAGATCCATCCTCTCTATTTGTTCTGTTTATCATTATCATTGAAGGTGAAATTTAAAGAAAATCCCAAATTTTGAGTTGTCCCCAGAAGAGTAATAGAGGGGACATCTTCCAATGGGGACACTAGTTCTGGTGACCTGGGGGTCCCCAAGAGATTCCCTTAATTTGCAGGGATTTCTTTTCCCTTCCTGTTTGGGTATGGGACAGGAAGTGAAGGTAAGTCTCCCTAATTGGACACAGACAACAAAAATAAACTTTACAGTGGGTATAACCCTCCCTTACTCTATTCAAAATGAAAAACGTTTTGCCTATAGTTCTGTAATTTCAATTAACTAAATTTCCATGACTGGACAATCCCAACATGAAAGTCCACTACTCAGGCACTTCCAGTGATAAGGTGACAACTGTTTGCTCCTGTATGCAGTACCAGGACAAGGTGACAACTGCTTTGCTCCTGTATGCAGTACCAGGACAAGGTGACAACTGTTGTGCTTCTGTATCCAGTACCAGGACAAGGTGACAACTGCTTTGCTCCTGCATCCAGTACCAGGACAAGGTGACAACTGTTGTGCTTCTGTATCCAGTACCAGGACAAGGTGACAACTGCTTTGCTCCTGCATCCAGTACCAGGACAAGGTGACAACTGTTGTGCTCCTGTATCCAGTACAGGACAAGATGACAACTGTTGTGCTCCTGTATCCAGCACCAGGACAAGGTGACAACTGTTGTGCTCCTGTATCCAGCACCAGGACAAGGTGACAACTGTTATGCTCCTGTATCCAGTACCAGGACAAGGTAACAACTTGTGCTTTTGTATCCAGTACCAGGACAAGGTGACAACTGTTGTGCTCCTGTATGCAGTACCAGGACAAGGTGACAACTGTTGTGCTTCTGTATCCAGTACCAGGACAAGGTGACAACTGTTGTGCTCCTGTATCCAGTACCAGGACAAGGTGACAACTGTTGTGCTCCTGTATCCAGTAGCAGGACAAGGTGACAACTGCTGTGCTCCTGTATCCAGTACCAGGACAAGGTGACAACTGTTGTGCTCCTGTATCCAGTAGCAGGACAAGGTTACAACTGTTGTGCTCCTGTATCCAATACCAGGACAAAGCGACAACTGCTGTGCTCTTGTATCCAGCACAAGGACAAGGTAACAACTTGTGCTACTGTATCCAGTAGCAGGACAAGGTGACAACTGCTGTGTTCCTGTATCCAGTAGCAGGACAAGGTGACAACTGCTGTGTTCCTGTATCCAGTAGCAGGACAAGGTGACAACTGTTGTGCTCCTGTATCCAGTAGCAGGACAAGGTTACAACTGTTGTGCTCCTGCATCCAGTACCAGGACAAGTCCATCCAGAGCCCAGGGCAAGGGCGTGGAACTGCGCCCCCTCTCCCACTACTAATGCATGTTTTAGAATGGGTGTATCACCCTATGTTAATCCTCTGCCCCCCCCCCTTGCTCTGCTGTGCTCAGGGCAGCTGCCCCTCCTACCCACCCCTTTGTCCCATCACCCTGTTACCCACATTCAGAATTCAAAGCACAAGCAGGCAATGCTGATACATATTGTGCCGGAGCATTCTGCCTTACCGTCATCATAGCACTAGCAGCACATTTGCCCGGAGCAGTGACTTGCAGCTCTCATTGGAGGGTGTACATTTAGAAAGGAAGTGGCTGCAAGGAGGCCTGAGGAGAATAGGAACATAGGGAATTAAAAAAAAAGGATAAAAAGGTGAAAACAGTATTTTATTTTGAAAATGGCAATTGTTTATTATACATATGAGGGTTCCTAAAACATGAGCACTCAGAATCCGGTGCGGCTGTGCATGGTAGCCAATCAGCTTTTAACTTCAGCTTGTTCAATTAGCCACTTGCCTACAGGGCACTTCTACCCCCTTCCTGCCCAGGCCAATTTTCAGCTTTCAGTGGTATCACGCTTTGAATGACAATTTCGCGGTCAAGCAACACTGTATCCATATGAATTCTTATCATTTTTTTTCACACACATAGAGCTTTCTTTTGATGGCATTTAATCACCACTGGGGTTTTTATTTTTTTGCAACAAAAAAGAGCAACAAATTTGAAAAAAAAGTTTTCTTTGTTTCTTTTATAACATTTTGCAAGCTCATAGGCTTTGATAGGCGGCACTGATGGGCAACACTGACTGGCAGCAGTGACTGATGGCACTGATTGGCGGCACTGTTGGCCACTGATGGATGCAACTGCTGGGCAGCACTGCTGGGCAGCACTGCAGGGCACTGATCATCAGGACACTGATGATCAGTGCCCTGATGATCAGTGCTGATCTGCTCTGTGACAGCTGCCGGTTATTGGCAGTATTTTCCTGACACTGTGACAGAAAGTACTGTCACAGCATATTTCCCAAGTAACACACACACAGCACATGTGGAACACTGCACAGCGCACTTAACCCTTTGATTGCGCCAGATGTTAACCCCTTCCTGCCCACTGTCATTAGTACAGTGTCAGTGCTTTTTATTAGCACTGATCACTGTGTTAGTGTCATTGGGATGTCAGTGACAGTTAGTTCCCACCCAGTGTCAGAATGCCCGCTGCAGTCCCACTATAAGCCGCTGATCACAGCCATTACTAGTATACAAAAAAAAAATCCCAGTATCTATACCGCCATTTGTAGATGCTAGAACTTTCACGTAAACCAGTTAATTTACACATATTGGGATTTGTGTTAGGAAAGACATGTAGCAGAATACATTTTTGGCCTAAATTTATGACGAAATTTGATTTTTAAAATTTTTTTACTGGATATATTTTATAGCAAAAAATAAAAAATATTGTTTTTTTTTTCAAATTATCAGTCTTTTTTTTATTTATAGCACAAAAAAAATGAAAACCGCAGAGGCGATATTAATTACCACAGAAAGAAAGCTCTATTTGTGAGGGAAAAAAACGACATACATTTAATTTGGGTGCAGCGTTACATGACCGCGCAATTGTCAGTTAAAATAATGCAGCGCCGTATCACAAAGAATAGCCTGGTCAGGAAGGGGGGTAGATCTTCTGGAGGGCAAGTGGTTAAGCATTGCTTCTTGCTTTCTAAACATGTTTGTTTGGATCAGGGGCGGACTGACAACTCATGGGGCCCCCGAGCAATAGGGGATAATGGGGCCCTGTGTCTTTGCCCAAACTCAAAAAGCCTATGAAAAAGGTACCAGGGGCATCTCATGGGGCCCCCTACTGACCCCGGGCCCTCGGGCAGTGCCTGAGTTTCCAAATGGTCAGTCTGCCCCTGGTTTGGATGCACTTTCATTTAGCTTTCTGGCATTATTAGAGAATAAAAATGCAGACTTGACATCTGTAATGTAGGCAGTGCAGACTGGATAAGCTTCAGAGCCCCTTTTGTTAACAGATCGCAGCTTAGTCTATTCTTCCATCACTTCAAGTTTTTTATCTTACAGGTGCTTACATAGTGTCGGCAGTTTACACAGTGCTTTAAATATATACAGGTATATAATATCGTCCATTCAAATTAGAGCCTGCCATCAAGGAGCATATAATCTAAGGTCCCTAATGCCCCGTACACACGATAAGAAAATCGTCCGAAAACTTTTGCGGAACCCCTGATCGAATGATTTTCTTTTCATTGATGAGCAGGATGTTTTAACTGATAACGATATTGTGAACAAAAAAATCCAGTTAAACAACAGTGAAAAATGTTGTCGTTTCGCATATGAATAACCGATTTTCTATGCGGTGGTATGACGGTCGAACAAAACAAAATCTATCAAGCGCTATCACGCATGAGCGGAAACAGAAGATGACCCAGATGTTTTTGTCCAAGGAATCTTCGTAAACACGAACAAAAAATCCAAATGTTAAAAGTAGATTGGCCTATTGAGATAATGAAACCAAAATTCTGCATATTATATTTTATGTATCACTATTTTTATATATATATATATATATATATATATAGATAATGTAATAAACTATATTATACTCATTGCTGGTAATTGTTGTGTATATCGCTTGTTCTTGCCGAAAGGGCGTGGCTACAAGGTCACATGCACACTGCATCACTTCCACTTGTACGGAAGTCCTCAACACTACGTACTGCCCAACAAACACTTTTTTTAGATTGGTTAATGTGGGCCACGATTTCGACCAATGAACAAACTCCTCTCAGTTGTTGGATGACAGATTGGTCGATCTTCTAATTGTGTATTCCCACCTTAACTCACATTCATACATACACATACTGGGGCCAATTTAGACAGCATGGGGTTGATTTACTAAAACTGGAGAGTGCAAAATCTGGTGCAGCTCTGTACAGAAAACAAACCAGCTTTCAGTTTTTATTGTCAAAGCTTACCTGAACAAGTTGAAGTTAGAAGCTGATCGGCTCCTATGCACAGCTGCACTAGATTTTACACTCTCCAGTTTTAGTAAATCAACCCTATGTCTTTGGAGTGTGGGAGGAAACCCATGCAGGCACAGGGAGAACATGCATACAGGTAGTCTGCTGTGGTTGGGATTTGAACCGATGACCCTAGTGCTGCCAGGCAGAAGTGCTAACCACTTAGCCACTGTGCTGTCCAAGTATACTTAAAGGCTAACTCTATCTTCCTGTCCATGTTTCATGTTACATTCATATTTAGGGTCCATTCACACTTGCCTGCAATTTTCATTTCGACTTTACAGTGCAACTTACGCAACTTTGACACAGCTTTGGAGTGATTTTGGTTTTGACCAAGGATAATTGTTTCTACTGTACCAAGTCACACACACAGAACATTTAGGTGCAACTTTAATGCAATTTTGGAGGATTTACATTGAAGTCCATGGCCCTCATGTCACATGAAAGTCGGATCAAAGTAGTGCAGGAACTACTTTGAAGTTGCCCATATATGAATGGTACCCGTTGGGAAACATGGGGGGGGACACTTGTCATGCAACTTTGGACACCAAAGTCTCATGACACTTTCTGCTTCTTGGAAACATGCAGAGTAGCCAATTGTTGCTCTTGGTACCGGTTTGTCTCAGTAACTATTTATTCAATAACCTCATCAGGTCAGAAATAATTGTAAGTATGCCAAGGGGTTGTCGTGTTCAATGTCTACTTTCATACCAGATGCTCCAGTAAATGAGAATCTTGGGGGTGCTGCCTAATCTGTTCCACAATCAATAGAGCACCATCACTGAGCTCAGTCGCAGAATTGTCTGATGATGAATTTCCCCATGAATCACTATCACTCAATTCTGCAAGTTATTCTAATTCACTATCGCTATTTTTTAGCTGGTATAAAACCACTTTTGACCTAAAAGGGACACTTTTTGGATGCCATGGACATTCTCAAGTTTCCAGGCAGAAAGAACAGTAAAAATGCAGGCAGGGCACAGGACAAAGCACTAGGGACAAAACTGAGGTGAAATGGTTTGATACAGTAATGTAATCCTAACAGATTATAATGTATTGTGTGAATGTCATGTTTTGTTTACTTTTTTAATCTCCCACTGGTTCCACCCCCTTGCTTCACGGCGCTTACAGGGAAGGGAACCCAGAAGACGGATGCCGACATCGGCCGGAGGACACAGTGGGAGGACATTGGGGGATCGAAGGGATAAGGTAAATTACACTACAGTGTAATCCCGAGTGTGGTGGTACTGAAATTATCCCCGAAACACACCGGGATTACCACCAGGGAGGTTAATGTATTAGCAAACTCACTTTTTATACTTTTATCTACAGGTAAGCTTATAATAAAGTTTACCTGTAGGTAAAATTAATATCTTCTAAAAGTGGACTGTTTAGGAAATATTCTAGTGAGCGGCAGCCGGTGACATCACCGTGCAAGCACTCTAAGGGAACAGCATACCCATGCTGTTCCTTCAGATCTGTGTGCCGCAGCCATAGCTCCAGAGCTGGACTGATGTCATCGCGGCTATGGCCATTCAAGTGGCCGCAGCCTGGGAACCCAGAAAGACGACTGGGTGAAGATGAAAGCCTCTGCAGCAGTGACAGTGCTTCGTTCTCAGGTAAGTCTTTCATAATGTCCTATCATGTGACATTACCTTGCAGGTAAAATTTATTTTTTAGGTTTATTACCACTTTAAGATTAACACATTTTACCAACAACTGTGTAGGGCAGCCTTTCTCAACCTTTGTAACATGGAGGAACCCTTGATATAACGTACAGGCTCCAGGGAACCCCTGCTAATAATTATTATGATTACAGCTCACAATACGTTAGTGTGATGGTCAGTATGAGGAATGCTCCTTAACCTTCTGATCATTGGGAAGAATCCCTTCCTTACATATAACTAAAAAGATCATTGGTGTCAGTGGTTACTCATCTGAGAGGTAGAAATCGTTTATTGCTGAAAGAGCTACTAGCATCCTTGGAAGAAACCCTAGTGTTTCATGGAACCCTGGTTAAGAAACCCTGGTGTAGGGTGAGGGTTTACCTTACTGGATACATTTTTAATGTATTGTTTAGGCAGTCTCTTTCGCTGCATTGGTCTGCATACCATGGGTAAATTTTGCTGATCTGACAAATCGACAAATCACTTTGAAATATAAACTGGCAACTTTTGTAGTCCTCTGAAACAAATTTCCACTTAGTTATTGAAATCCCCCAACGATACTACTAATACCACAGAATTGACAGTATGATTTCAATTGAGTCTCAAAGCAACAGCTCATTAATATTGGGGAAAAAACTCAAAGCTTTGCAGAAAAATCATTGACATGCTGCCATAATATAACCATATTCCAAATACATGAACACACTAGTAATAAGAAGACATTTTAAAAAGGTTGATAAGCTAACACAGACATTACTTTCCATTTGCTATTAAAATAATGTATAATCAGGATTTTTTTTCGTAAGAATAATGCAGATATTTGCACCGTATGGTTAATTTTTATAAATGATTGAACACTTGGCAAAACATTGTTTACAGCCTTTTCGCCGTCACTAAATCCTGTAAAGGAGGAAGGATGAAACTGTTAAGTCTGACCTCATATGTTCCACTGATAGTAATTTTTAAAGGAGATATATGGGGTTATTAAGAAAACAAACATACTCACTTCCACGCTGCAGCATCGTTGTAATGCTGCAACTGTTCCCTACTGACTCTAAGCTTGAGAACGGAGTGATAACCATTATTTGCTCGGTTCTTGGTCTGCAGAGGGCAGCGACTGCTCTGCGCTTCCAACACTCATTGGGGCACTGGGTATGAGAGGGGGCAGAAGCGGTAGGCTTAGGCTCCCACTGAGAGGCTGAGCCAGCCGGTGATTAGGGTTCTAGACTCTGGGTGGATCCTAACATTATTACAGCACAGTGGCTAAATGGTTAGCACTTCCACTTGGCAGTACTAGGGTCGTTGGTTCAAATCCCAACCACGGCACCTCCTGCCTAGAGTTTGCATGTTCTCTCTGTGCCTGCGTAGGTTTCCTCTGGGTACTCTGGTTTCCTCCCACATGCCAAAGACCTACTGGTAGGTTAATTGGATCCTGTCTAAATTGGCCCTAGTATGTGTATGTATGAATGTGAGTTAGAGACCTTAAATTGTATGTTCCTTGAGGGTTAGGGACTGATGTGAATGTACAATATATATTTATGGTACTTATATAGCGCCGTCCATTTACGCAGCACTTTAAACATATATATATTGTACATTCACATCAGTACCTAACCCTCAAGGGGCGTACAATCTAAGGTCACTAATTCACATTCATATATACACATACTAGGGCCAATTTAGACAGGAGCCAATTAACCTACCAGCATGTCTTTGGAGTGTGGAAGGAGACCGGAGTACCTGGGGGAAACCCACACAGGCACAGGGAGAACATGCAAACTCCAGGCAGGTAGTGCCGTGGCTGAGATTCGAACCAACGACCCTGGTACTGCCAGGCGGAAGTGCTAACCATTTAGCCACTGTGCTGCCCGAAAGCACTGCATAAATTGACAGCAGTATATAAGTACCTAAAATAAATAAATATTATTGGGATCTTTCCAGAGCCTGGAGTATCTCTGTGACAACAGCTGACAGTAGACTTTAGCCTGCTGCAGGCTTTTTCTGGGGCACAGGAGAGCAGAAATAAGTTACCCACAAAAAAGCTTTGGCTATACTGATCTTTTAACGTCCAGGCAAATTGTTTTTTTATTTAGTTTTGGATTGATTTGAGAAGGATTAAATCCCAGTTGGATTTACACTGCTATTCAGAACTTCATAAGGCTGCATTCACAGCTTACTGTTCATTATGGATGGAGCAACACAGACGTAAAAAATGCAACAATAAGTGAGGGGAAATCTCTCTTAGGCTGCATTCACACTTGAGTGTTTTGTAGCTTGAGGTTCCAAAAAAGCTCAAACTTTAAAAATCAATTGTCCTCTATGGTGCCTGTTCACACCTGATCACATGAACAGGCAAAAGAGAACAAGTAATTTTTAAGTTTGAGCTTTTTTGGAGCTTCAAGCTACAAAACACTCAAATGTGAATGCAGCCTAAGAGAGATTTCCCCTCGCTTATTGTTGTATTTTTACGTCTGTGTTGCTCCATCTAAAATGAAAAGAAAAAAAAATGTTTTGGCTTGACAAAATCTTTAAATAGCTGGTTGCATAAGTTTATTACTATGTTTTTAAATGATTTTCTATGAATCTGTGTAGGTAAAACTTGTATCCAAACCCCTGCAATAAGCTTCAAATATAGTAATTCACTATAAAGTGATGACAACTCACATTTGACCTTACCATTAATGATGAGCCAGGTTAATACAACATTCAATATACAGCGATCATATAGGAAAGATGGATGTCATTTTAATTACTGATTTGAAAAGTATTTAAAAAAGGAATAATAGACTGGAAAACCTTTCAATAAATGGTTGTGCACATACATATTTATATTTTTAGATAAAAAAAATACAGTATATGTAATCCTTTGGCCAACCTTCAGTGCTCTTGTGAGGAAGAGAGGAATACAAAATACAGAGTGAACAACAAAGCTGTATCTAGAGTATATATGTATTCCTGGAGTGTCCATAGTCACATGAGATGCTCAATTACTGACTACTAAACAGTAAACAGAATCATTTAATTAGTGATACTCTGGGTATTAAGACATTTCTCAAGATACCAGATGTGGTACAACTGCAGTCCCCTACTACACCAAAAGATTTATAATGATGGAAGGATAAATACATTTTTATATAATAATGCTTATTGTGTGAAAATCAACCTTACAGTTCCCATTATAGTCCTCCAGGCTAGCAATTCTGGGCATATGCTGTTTGTAGCAATATACAGGGTGCAGCAACATAACCTCCTTTTTTCAAAACGCAATAAAACCCATTTTATGAATCAGAATTGTTTTTATTGTCTTTAATAATGTAGGTACATATCTAAAGTTCTGTTTTACACAGTTTTGAAAATCATATCAGGTAGGTGACGCCTCCCATTGTCCATACACTGAATAAGCCGATTTCTGGCGTTTTTCATGACCCTTACCAGCATTGGTGCGGGTATGTTGGCAATTTCTGCACGGATGTTGTTGGCCTTCAGGTCTTGTAGGGTCCTTGGATGGTTTACATAAACGCGGGATTTCAAAAAACCCCACAAAAAAAGTCGCAAGGGGCCAAATCGGGGGAGCGGGCTGGCCACTCCAAATCGCCCCTTATTGAGATGTGGCACTCCGGGAAGTGTTCCCTTAAAACAGCCATTGATGCTCTTGAAGTGTGAGCCGTTGCTCTGTCCTGTTGGAACCAAATGTCCCCTAAGTCCAATTCATCAAGTCGTGGAAAAACAAATTCCTCCAACATGTTCACATACCGGTCTGAACTCACTTATTCAACGTATGGACAATGGGGGGCATCACCTACCTGATATGATTTTCAAAACTGTGTAAAACAGAACTTTAGATATGTACCTACATTATTAAAGACAATAAAAACAATTCTGATTCATAAAATGGGTTTTATTGCGTTTTGAAAAAAGGAAGTTATGTTGCTGCACCCTGTAGTAATATAATGATTTTTTCAATAAAGGATTGCATCTTTCATAAATAGATTGCACTTAATAGGCATTCGGCAAGAAAATATTATATTGTATAGAAAAGGAACAATCAGCTCTGGTGGAAATTCTGACTGAATTGACCAAAGAGATATTTTTCTTTGTTACATGTGCATGAAACAGTTAATTTCAAGAGACAAATAGTTTGAAATGATAAAATCTAAGATCAAGTGTTTATTTATTAGCACAGTGGCTAAGTGGTTAGCACTTCTGCCTGGCAGTACTAGGGTCACTGGTTCAAATCCCAACCACAGCACCACCTACCTGGAGTTTGCATGTTCTCCCTGTACCTGTGTGGGTTTCCTCCGGGTACTCCGGTTTTCTCCCACCCTCCAAAGACATGCTGGTAGGTTAATTGGCTCCTGTCTAGATTGGCCCTAGTATGTGTATGTATGAATGTGAGTTAGGGACCTTAGAATGTACACCCCTTGAGGGTTAGGGACTGATGTGAATGTACAATATATATGTAAAAGCGCTGCGTAAATTGATGGTGCTATATAAGTACCTGAAATAAATATTGTTGCAAAAATGAGGAAAGGGGGAGGGGCATAGTAACAAATGGATTAGCAAAAATTCAGTCCTACTTTTCCACCAATAACTAATGCCTCCTCTAGCCAAACTGTTCTCCCCCTGCAGCCACATGTGGTTACTGCATTGTACAGAACCCTTCCTCAATCTACATTGTCCCTCCCTCATTGTCCCTCCCTCACAAGCAAATTATCCCCTGTAATCTTTCTGCTTCTCTCAGGGGATGCATACACTGCACTCATGTTAGCCATCTCCAACTCTCGATAGCGCCTAAATAGGTTAACTTTATACTGATCACACTCAGTTTCACTGTTCTTTGAATGCTGCCAGCTGTCACCCACCACCCCATACTGACCTTGTGAGGAATGCATGCTTTTTTTCTTTTTTTGAAGCTCCACAGTGTAGTGAAACACACTTACACTTAACACTTGTGCATAAAAAAGTGAGCACACACAAAAGTGCACAGGGTGTACACATGGCCCTCCTCTGAAGAGAAAGAATCCTAGTTCTGATCCCTCAGGGTGCAAAGCTCCTGACAGGGACCAGGGTACTCACTGGTCCACCCTGCCAAAACCAGGCGGACCCCTTACTTCAGGAGGCCTGTCGAAACAAGGCCAATCCAAGTAATAGGTGAGGCTCGCCCGAAGGCAGACCTCATGGGAGGGAAGAACCTGATCAAAAGACCACAAGCCTGAGGCAAGTCTAAGGACCTACACCCTACTAACTGAGAGATGAGAAAGTGCATATTCACTGTGCAAAAAGTCCAAGTGACAGACAACAAATTAAAAAAAGGGAAGGGGAAGTGGGTAAGTGCTTAAAAAGTTCCAAAGTGCTAGACAATGGTGGGTGTTTTAGGCAGAAAAAAATTCCTCCGGTCCAAGCCAAAAGGCCTGGACCAGAAGGCAGGTGAGAAAAAAGGGTGTAATGGTGCAGCGACTGCTACTCCAGGGGCAGGTACAACAAAGGCTCCTCTCAGTCTGGCCCCTGACCAGACCAGCACAGCACCAGGAAGGTGTTAGAACTTAGGGAGAGCCTTGCCATAAAACCGAGGACAAGCCTGTGGGACACAGGCCAGATTCAACCTGGGAGGAAAATGGTCTCTCCCACTGTTCCCATCTTATTATATCAGGTAGAATATTAACCAGTGCCCCCAACCCCAGTCTGAAGGCACAAGCATTCTTTCTCCCAAAAACTGATAACAGATATTACACATGATCTTAGCTAAAAGGCATGCACCTCGCTTTGTCTCCAGGTGGCATCGGATAGGCTAGAAGGGAGGATGTGACCCACCTGGAGCAACTCTAATCATGTTCAGTCACAACCTAGGGTGAGGAAAGATTGCCATTTCTCTTTGCTGCTCCTGATGCCACATCTAGAACTCAGGATGCAGTACCATAAGGAAGAGGAAATGTGCTTTAACTCAAGTCAACTTACCAAAGACATGACATTATACTCACTGACACAGAAGTGAAGCAAACGTGTTAGCATGCTATGAAAGTCAAATATTTACATATTATTAACAAGCATTGAAAAAGCTTTTACAAAAACCTTTTCTATCCTTTGTAGCTGCAGACACTGTTCAACACAAGAGAAGCAATGAAATGGTCCAAGTTGGGTAACCAAGAGTTTGTCTCTTTATCTGATTGCTTTAGCCAGGCTTTGGGTAAGTGTTCTGCTCTGGATGTGGTGGTGATAGAAGTGCCACAAGCAGAGCACATGTGGATGTCACATATTCCTTGACCCAAAGATGTGACATCTGGGTAAAAGTTACTGTGACTGATGAACTCTGGTCAGTTGGATAGGCCATTGGTGAATGAAAGGAGTTCCTGAGGAGTAGTGTCTAGAAGAGAATTGGTGATGTCTAAATTTGCTCTGAATGTTTTCTGATTGAACATGGTTCCTAGATAGCATTTCACAAAAAGGACTATCATGTTTTCTAGGTTTTCAAATACTGTTATTTGGACTCAGTACTTTCTGAATCACAGGCCTCACACAAATATACAGCCTGTGAAATCAGAGTTCATGGCCTGTAGGCTTGCTACATGTTGGTGCATCAAGATGTGTTGATGCTTTAATAAGCATAACAGCCAGGTAACAGAAATTCAGAAATTAAAAGAGAAGTATGGGTTTTGTTTTAATTTTTCCAAATTATACTTAGTTGGGTGGATGGACCATCGGCCCGATGAGAACTCCATGATTACATGACCGCTGATCGCTAAGCTCTCATCGCCACTCAGAGAGTGGTGACTGTCAACCAACTCTGTCTGCTCTGACCCCCCACCCCATGCTTACTGGTGCGCTGGGCTGGGGAGGGGGAGGGAGCGTCTGGCTCAGGTTCTCAGCGCCTCACTGAGAGGCTGAGCCAGGTGCTGCTCCAGACTCTGAGGTGGATCCCAACTTTAAAGTCGGGATCTTTCCCCAGACCGGACTGGCCAAGTAATGTCAGCTGACAGCTGGCTTCAGCAGAAAATGGGTCACAGGAGTACAGAAAGAACTGCTCTCCTGTGATCCGCAGGAGAAGTACAACCAAAAGGGCTTTGGCTGTTCTTCTCCTTTAAGGTGAACAATAGCAGCCTACATATTTTCCTCATCACAGGCATCGTGGTTACTTATCCCCTCAATCCAGTACCGCAGCCTACTCACTGTTGTGTGTCACAACCACATCACCACCAAAGCATAGTCAGAATGCTCCCCTGAGATACCAAAGCCAATATATGCCTGAAGATTACAGCCCTAATGCCCATTGCACCTGCAGCTAAGCTTCCCTGCACCTTCAGACTTTGATGTACTTCTGCTGCTCCTCTGTTGTATCCACAGACTCTGCGGCAACTTCGCTATGCCCACAGCCTCCACTACACCTTAGCTGCATCCATACTCATTGCTACACCCCCATTATCTGCTGCACCTCAGTTGCATTCACAGTCTCTGTTGCATCCATACTTTGCACTGCACCTCAACCGCATCCACAGCTTTCACTGAACCTCCATTCACAGCCTCTGTCTGCCTTAGAGGCTCCCGCAAACTCAACTGCACCCATGGCCTCTAGCCTTACTTCTGCTTACAGCTACCCAGTATCACATGCCTCTCTCCCAGCACCTATCCTCCTGCAGGTCTGTGAGTTTCTTTTGAATGGCCTAGCTAACAGCTAAGGCCAAAGCCCTGTGAGGGGTTCCTGGTGGAACATTAGATACATCTTAGATTCTGTTCATAGAGAAAGCAGCTCCTCAGAGGAACAGAGCCAACATATCAGTCAGTAACAACATATTCTGTCAACCCAAGATGGAATAAGAATTACTCTTGGATCAAAACACTGTTTCTAATTTTGTCCTTTCACGTTTTCAGTTTCTTGATAATTTAAGCATCAAAGTGTTGACAGAATACTTCAACTGTAATAATTAATACATTAAAATATAATGAGATATTCTAAAACTTTTAAAATACTATCACTGTTGTCCCAGATTGGCACTACAAGCAATACATGTTGTCACGTACCTTTTTAGGAGATTGAATTGATGAAGTTGGCCTCTGTCTTTAGCCCATGCATTCCTAGAAGTGAAGCAGACAGTGCAAAGGGATAGGAGAAACATGAGTGCTGGTAGATATTGATTGAAGAATCTTGAGCTGGAAACGCAGACTCGGAAGATCCAACAGAACATCTGGTCAGGAACAGCAACATCATGACAGGTATCAGCTGAGGTTAAAAGGGAACTCTGATTGCACTGCAGATTCAAAAGACGGAATCTGTTAGTGCCCCTCCCCCCAGTTGACCAGTGACAGTAACACACAGAGATGCATGGAGCTGATTCGGGATAAAGCCAGATCAGGCACTCTGTAACAGCGTGGAGCCAAGTCAGAGACAAAAGCATAATCACATAGATAGCAGGGGTTAGCTGTGATCAGGCAGCAATATGCAGAATTATAAGCCAAATCAGTTGTGGATGGAACTGGTAAGCAATTCTACAAGCAGAAGCCAGCTTCAGGTCAGGGGCGGACTGGGTCAGCAGCAGGAATCAGATACAGAACATAAATCAGAGCACAGGGTACAGCTAAAGAGCATCCAATACTGACACTAAGTTAGAATATCCCTTAAATAAGCCGTCTGGCACCAATGTAACATATGCATGTCCTTGTAAGGAAACACTATGATACATGTGCACAACCGCATGCATTATTGCTCATGCACTCGCACCTAGCTAATGTTCGTGTAGAAGTATGTGCATTGTTGGAGGGCAACATGTTTCTATATCAGACATTTATAAAATCTTACTGCCTGGTTGTCAAAGAACTATTTGGCCTATTGAATTTTATCTTGGAGTGTCAAGAAAAGCAAGTATTTATGACAGGATGTGTAACAAAAGGCTACTTACCATTCCTCCTTCTGGGAGTTCACACATACCCCCTAGCAGTGGGGCATGGAGATAAGAGAGCCTCAACCCAGACGCCTCAGTGTCATGCATAATAAAAAGGACAGATTATATGGCTTCTAGCCAGATGTGTTTGACCAGGGTCTGAGCATGGTTGGCAATACAACAGTGCCCCCTGGTGGAGCGGTGTTGGCAATACAACAGTGCCCCCTGGTGGAGACTACCTACTTCTGGAAGTAATCCTACACTTCCTAATGAATAAGGAGGGCATCCCCTTATGAGTTATGGACGCTTGCTCATTGGATGGAGAACAACACCAAGCGGGTCAAGGGTGTGTGTGTGGGAGTGCTTCAGAGGGCCTTTAAATATAGTGTTGGCCATGTTTTTGGTCTCTTTCCGCTCTAAAGTGGGACCATCTAGGAGATACTCAGCTTTGAGGACGAACTTACGTAACGTATAATCTTTACTATTATTCCTGTATAAAAGCCATTGACTGAACTCACTCTACCCACTCAAATGCCAAACCCCTTATGCTCTTGTCCACTGATGTGTAGAAGGCCTTCAGTTGGGTGTACTGGCAGTTTTTGAGGTCCAGTGTGTTTTGCAGTGGCCTGAGTACTAACATGCTGGCATGGATCTCAGCATTATACTCGCGAACGAGACCCACTCTGACTATTTCTCCCTGCCTAACGGAACTAGACAGGGCTATTCCTTATCTCTTCTAATCTTCATCTTAGAGCCTCTCATATATAATGTTAGTACAGAACAGTCTATTAAGAGGATTCAGCTCTCAAACACAGAACACAAGATTGCCGCTTATAAGTCCTCTCTTCCTTTACTGTTTTGTTTCTTTCCTCAATATGAGGAGCTCTCCAACTTCTCCATAAACTACTTGAAGTCCAAAGCCTTTAATATTTCTCTCCCTACAGGTGGCCCACCTAACCTAGTATGTATGTTCAGTATGTATGTATGTATATGTTCTAATGGGCCTCCACTGCATTACAGTACCTGGACATTAGGTTGTGCCTGTTAAGATTCTTCAATACTTTTTCACTTCACTTTATACAATACTGTCCAAGTTCATCTGGAGCAACAAGGTGGTTTGAACACAACATGCCCTACTCACACTCCCAAAACATCAAGGTGGTATTGGCCTACCCGACATGCTATTATACTCTATACTATAATTCCCTGCATTTATCTAGGATCTTAACTTGGTGTACATTGCAAAGGATTTCCCAGCCTGCAAAACAACCAGTCCCTCACAATATACAGAGGACCCTTGGCACGGACTGTGGCTTACGCATGTATTTGCAAATGTGTGCAAACAAAACCCTCTGGTTTTAACACAAACTGTTAGACAGGGCCAAATTGATTGTTTTGCAGGCTGGGAAGTGTTTCTGGGAAATCCTTTGCCATTTTTTTGTAGTTGGCTAATTCGGATGCAGGGATGCACTGGATACTTTTGCTGTCATTTTGGTATAGCTGGGCATCACATGCATCCCTGTACCTTTAAAGAGGGATGGGCTCCTCCAGGCACACCTGCCCTTAACCTATCCATTGATATATGTGCTCCTACTATGGAGGCTCTTGAAATTCTAGAGTTAGGTCCACAGTATACAGAGGACACGATGTGAGACTGTGGCTTTCGCATGTATTTGCAAATGTGTGCAAACAAAACACTCTGCTTTTAGTGCAAACTGTTAGACAGGGCCAAATTGGCTGTTTTGCAGGCTAGCTGATAAGTGTTGCTGGGAAATCCTTTGTTTGTTTGCGATGTGCATTGCCCTTCCATGTGCACCTTACTGCTAAGGCTGGTTATAGGTTGGGACGGTTGCCATTTTTTTTGTGCTCTTGACTTTGTGTACCTCCCCCAAACCAAACTCTGGGCTATAATTGAACAGCACGCCTCTCTGTTGGTCCTGTCAGCCATACCTTGGGTCTTGACCAAATTCTGCAGACTACTTAAGTCACATCCAACCATAGGCGCTACACTCACGTTGGCCTTTCTCCTTTCCCATCCCTGCTGACGCCTCTGATGCATGTGGGCATTTACAGTGTGGTGCAAAAGCAGTAAACACACAGATCCCAATTGCAGGAACAGAACTTGTATTAAAGAGTACAGTTTAGTAAATCACAACAAGCCTGGTGGGTAGACATCCAACCAGGAGCGCTCACGAGATGCGACAACAATGTGTAGTGGAGCAAGTCTATCCTTTGGAGCAGAATGTGACCTGGCTGGTCCATATCCAAGCAGGGAGACTTCCAGGAAGGAGGGTTTGTCCGTATACTTTCCCTACTCGTCTGGAACCTCTCCCTACCGCTATTCCCTGTCCTTGTCATGTGACCTGTCTCTACACTACTCACACATGAAATGGGCACAAATCCGAGGAGCCAGGGTCTTATTTAGACTTGCAATCATCTTGCAATCATGCTGTATTACCACTAAATATCTGCTCACTACTGTTACATAATTGATGTGCCAGTGCTGCAAGGTGAACATTTTACCCCACTAATCTCCCAGAACATAGTTTTTTTTTTTTTTTTTTCTTTCGTCTTCCGTTTTCTTATTTATTACATCCTCTCTTTTTTCCATTTGGTTTCCTTTTACCCCCCAGTTAACATCCATGACTTTACACTATTCACCTGACAGCAATGGTCAATCACTGGTTAATTGGTTAATTGATCAATTAGACTCACGTTCCCTATATATTCACCCCTGTTCATCCACTTCCCCCTGCTTGAAAAAGGAGTGCACTTCCGCCTTCCACGGCCAGTGCATGCTCCGAAACGCGTCGCAGTGCACCCTGGGATCTGACATCATCACGGCCACGCCGCCGCTACGTTCCAGCGTGCGTTCCATCCGGCTTTGAGGGAGGACGTGCATGAAGGCTGGCCTCACCGCTGTTCCCCCTCCAGCCACCACGCTGTTCCAGCCGAGAGCTGACCTCCCCACATCGCAGAGAGATGACGGCTCTTCACCCGGGTTACCACCCCACCGTTAACTATTGTTAACCACGGTTTTTATGCTTATGATTACTTCACACATGTGAGTGTTTCTACATTTACACTTGAATTAAAAGACTTATTGCACTTAGAGGCGCTTCTCTCCTTTTTCTCATCTACAGAAGTTGCTACAGCTTATTTGGAAGCCTTGCCCTCAGTGCCACACGGAATCCTACGCTCTTCATACAGTAGCCACTAATACCACCATCACCCATACTACCATTTCCCAGGACTTTGCAGTGTTTGCGCTGTTACAACCCTTCCTCATTTTTTCTGAATCATTTTGTGCTCATGTAGCAGTACCAGCAGCATCCACTCACTTAGTCCTCCACATGTACATGCCTGTGCATAGGTTGGCAAACATATGTGTGTTTATTGTGCATATATGTGTACATGCATGTATACCTAGACATTTATTTGTAGTATTTAGTTATTTGGTCGTTTTCTGTAATTTGACCATCATCATTATGATTTAATATTTTTTAATTCATTGTATTACCAACACTATTTATACTCATTCACTACTCCATAACTAATTGTCAATTAACCACTCTCTCCTTTCCCTTTTTTTTTTTTTTTCTCTCCTTTCTTTTCTCTCAAACAATTTTGATACAATCTATTTTTGACACAATTCAATCATTTTTCAATTATTATATATATTTTTTTTTTTTTAAATCGAATTTTTTTTTTTTTTTTTTTATCAAATTTTTTATCGAATTTTTTTTTTTTTTTTTCCCTTCCCCTCTCTCATACACCACTGAATACTTATCCATCCATTCACCTTCATCATGGAGCTACTCCATGATATTGAGGCAATCAGATACGATATCCTAGACAATTTCTTTACCCTCTTTCCATCTGATTTATTTTCTGATCTTGTCATATTACCAAGGAAGACACGTTATCTCTTTGGGGGCAAATTTAAAAAATTAGAAAGACTCATTTCCATCGCCAACCACCAATGGTGGGACAAATTCTTCCTCAATCAATATCTTACATACAAGATTACCCCTAGAGGCCTGAGAATCTCAAAGGCCTGCCCCTTCTTGGATCCTACAAACCACAAAAATTGGCAAAATCTCTCTGAATTTTGTACCACCAAGTGGATAGAAGTCATCATCTCCCAAAGAGAGAACAAATTCCAACAGCATACACATCACATCCAAATCATGTTACAAGAATTCCTAGACAGCGGACACAAATTACCCACACAGTGGCTAAAAACTCTAAAAAAGAACACCAAACATCAAGAGAACCTCATAGTATCAAACAAAATTGCCAAATTTAAAAGAGATCTAGATGACTATAACCACAATAGAGTTTTCACTTGGAAAAATCACAGCATCCCCGCCCTCATGGATTTAGTCCTCCCCTGCACATCTAGAACACCACAACAACATACCACACCACGACAACCCATCCCCCCTCTCATTCAAACACGATTCACCAAATCATATCCCACACAACACATCAATCACTTCAACCACAAAAGCTTGCATAATAAAGACACACCCAAGTCTCGCCCCAACACTAAAACACCTCCCAATAACACTTCCACAAACCAACAACAAAAAAACCCTATAAATATACCTCAGACCATCACCACCCCTATACCCATAACTGGTGACACCACACCTAATGGCACTCAGATTCCCATCACCCACACAAACACCCCTCAACCCATATCCCCATCCACCGATGCCCATACTGTCATCACCCTTGGCCTTCCGATTTCGAACAATCATCTTAACCCCACTCTCATTTCTGCTCACCACTCCCCCACCAACACCTCACCGTCTTTTTTAGGTCAAAATCCCCCCCACGGAAAAAGAAAACACACAGAGGCTGTAGGGGGGGACGAAATAAACACCGCAACACACACCAAACACAAACACCGCAAACTGTAAAAATCTTCAACTTATCCAACCATCAACTATCACAAACTGAAATCTCTCTGCTCAATCACGGTCTAAACTTTGCCCCAACTTCCCCACCCAACTTATTCACACTATTCAAAGACCTGAATAAATTTATACGCAATCTCACCTTAAAAAGATTCTTTCACATTCAATCCAAAAAAACTCAGCCTACAGCCATTTCACCTGACACAGACAATATCAACCCCTCAACCCCATCTGACTCAGACGCCTTAGACATATTAGAACAATTATTTGCTGAGTCTCACCCTGATGATGGCCCACCTTTAGATTTTACACTCACTTCACAACTTTTATACCCCCCACCTGTGGCCCACACTACGCTCAGACCCAAATCAGTATTCAATCCCACACATTCTAAGGGCCCCTACCTGGAAAGTTTTTATAGAGTAGTCTACTCGGAATTCATCAAATTGTGCAATCCCAACCAGCACCATTCCGCCTCTAATCTACCAAACACTGTAAAAAAATCCATTACCACTTTATCAAACAATAAGGACATTATTATCAAGCCCGCCGATAAAGGCGGCGGCATTGTACTTCTTAATACCACTGACTACATAGACGAAGCCCTCAGACTCCTCTCAGACACATTCACGTATACCAAATTAACTAAAGACCCACTACCCGAATTCAAACAGGTCGCACTACTACTAACGAACACAGCCTTACTTGATGGTGTCATCACCAAGCAGGAAGCCTCTTTTCTATCTAAAGACTTCTACAACACCCCGTATTTTTACTTTCTCCCCAAAGTACACAAAAATCCAAATAATCCACCAGGAAGACCAATCGTAGCGGCCACAGGGAGCATTACCAGCGGTTTCTCCCAATATATCGACCACTTCCTACAACCCCTTGCACAGGCTCAACACTCATATATCCGGGACAGCGGACACTTGCTAGAATTACTCCAAACATACTCCTGGGAACCCGACTATTGTTGGGTCTCGTTAGATGTCTGCTCCCTATACACCTCGATACCCCATGATGTAGGCATCACCGCCATCCAGCATTATCTATCCTTGAATCCATCACTCAACCCCAAACAATCTTCCTTTATAGTAGACGCCACCTCATTTTGCCTCAAACACAATTACTTCACATTCAACCACGATTTCTACTTACAAACTCAAGGTACAGCCATGGGAGCCAACTTTGCACCCTCATATGCCAACTTGACTATGAGTTTCTGGGAGGACAAACCCATATGGCACAACAATCCCTTTGCCGCCCACATCATCTTTTACGGCCGTTACATAGATGACATTATCGTCATCTGGGATGGACCAATATCACACGTAGACCAGTTCGTAACCCATTGCAATTCAAATCCTTTTGGACTGTCCTTCACCTCCACTCACCACAAACATACTCTTGTATTCCTAGATCTCGAATTATACCATGACAATCTCCAAATATTAACAAAAAAACACTTCAAACCAGTATCTGGCAACTCATACCTCCACTTCAACAGCTGCCACCACCCCAAATGGATCCAAAATATACCTAAAGGACAATTCTGTCGTCTCAGACAAAACTGCACCACAGATTCAGATTACAATCTCCAGAGTGACATTCTAATAAAGAAATTCCTAGACAAAGGTTACCCACACAAGCTAGTAGATGAGGCCCACTCCTTCTACCACAAGGGTAGACCCCAAACACACAATAACACACAGCCTCCCAACCAGGTCAGATTTATAACCAAATTCCACAACAACTTTCACAAAATGGAGTCTATCATCAATAGACATTGGCCGATACTACTACAGGATCCACATTTAATAGACATCTTAGATAAAAAACCAAAATACACCTACCGCAAAGCCATCAACCTTAAAAACAAGATTGCCCCCAGCAAATACAACCCACCCACCAACACACTCAACACAATCTGCCTCATACCCATTGTCGGCATGTATAGATGCAACAAAGCGCTATGCAAAACTTGCCAATTCGTTAAACACGGACAAAAAAACTTCACCACAAAAGGAAAAACCTATTCATTCAAAGAATTTTACAACTGCTCCACTGATCATGTGATCTATTGTATATCCTGCCCTTGCGGCCTCCTATATGTGGGACGAACCATCAGACCCCTCCGCGCCAGGTTTGGCGAGCACAGACGTCTTATTGAAGATGGTAAAGACAAACATAGCGTCCCCCGCCACTTCCTTAAATATCACCAAAAATCCACTGATGGCCTACAAGTATGGGTCTTAGAATCCATACACAACAATCTCTGAGTCTGATCGTTTCAAAAAACTCTGTTCACAAGAAACTTATTGGATATTTACATTAGATACATTGTCCCCAGGCGGACTCAACGAGGAATTAGACATTAACACTATACTATAAACACTACAATCTCCCATTCACAGCCACTCAACACTCACAATGATACTTCCCCCCCCCCCCTTTCTTTATAATTTTTTTTTTTTTTTTTATCGAATTTTTTAATCAAACTTTTTAATCGAATTTTTTTATCGAATTTTTTTTTTTTTTTTTTTTTTTTTTTAATCCAATTTTTAGTTTATTATTTATAACCTTTTGTTCATTATTTATATTTTATTCTATTTTTTATAATTTTGTACAATGTAATTTACTTTTTATAATGTCATCTGCATGTATTATTACCAATATGTTTATCATCTTGCAATCATGCTGTATCATCTTGCAATCATGCTGTATTACCACTAAATATCTGCTCACTACTGTTACTGTTACATAATTGATGTGCCAGTGCTGCAAGGTGAACATTTTACCCCACTAATCTCCCAGAACATAATTTTTTTTTTTTTTTTTTTTTTTTTCTTTTGTCTTCCGTTTTCTTATTTATTACATCCTCTCTTTTTTCCATTTGGTTTCCTTTTACCCCCCAGTTAACATCCATGACTTTACACTATTCACCTGACAGCAATGGTCAATCACTGGTTAATTGGTTAATTGATCAATTAGACTCACGTTCCCTATATATTCACCCCTGTTCATCCACTTCCCCCTGCTTGAAAAAGGAGTGCACTTCCGCCTTCCACGGCCAGTGCATGCTCCGAAACGCGTCGCAGTGCACCCTGGGATCTGACGTCATCACGGCCACGCCGCCGCTACGTTCCAGCGTGCGTTCCATCCGGCTTTGAGGGAGGACGTGCATGAAGGCTGGCCTCACCGCTGTTCCCCCTCCAGCCACCACGCTGTTCCAGCCGAGAGCTGACCTCCCCACATCGCAGAGAGATGACGGCTCTTCACCCGGGTTACCACCCCACCGTTAACTATTGTTAACCACGGTTTTTATGCTTATGATTACTTCACACATGTGAGTGTTTCTACATTTAGACTTGAATTAAAAGACTTATTGCACTTAGAGGCGCTTCTCTCCTTTTTCTCTTTTTCTCTTCTCTTATTTAGACTCTGCCTGACCTAAATTGGCTGCCAAAGTCACATGGGCTGCCAGCATCCAACTGGATTGCTGTCCCAGTGACCCAGGAAACCATAGAGGAACCATGTTCCTCTTGATTCCTCTCCCTTTGCAATGCTGCTGCTGTTGAGCGCCACCTGCAGTGAAGAAAATAGACTGCACCTGCTGGCTCTAATAAAAGACAATTATAATGCCTGGCAGACCTAGGACTGACTAGATGCATGCACTATATCACCCCCACAGAGCTGGTTGACCAGGCAAAATATTGGCACCCTTGCCCAACCCCTGTTGAGCCCATAGTTGGCATATCAACTGTCCCACTTCCTACAACCTATACCAGACCAGTAATTGACAGTATATTTACTGAATGCTGCCCGGGCATGTATACTCGAATTGTGGAGACAAACCTCTTCCCCATTCCTTAGGCATTTGTTCACCAAACTCAAACAATGAACCATGGAGAGCCTGAGAGCATTACTTAACAATAAATAAGACCAATTTAGAAATACCTGGATGTCATGGGTATCGTACACATGCACCACTCATTATACAGATGTTCCTGGAGTCTAACCTTAGCATCCTGCTGCCCCCCCCCCCCCACAGAGAAAGAGGCATGGGTGTTGAAGGACAGGTAAACCCACTGCCCCTCCCAGTCCCCCTTTTCTCCTGGTTCTCTATCTCCCTACACTTCCCCCTCCTATATTTATTTATTTTCTATTGTCCTTTGCATTTTTATGACCCCTGTCCCCCTGGATTAGAGAGTACGTTTATACTCCCTCATTATTTCTATAGAATAACAATACTTTTGAAAAACCCTGCACTGAACTGAGTTGGCTATTTATTGTATTTAGACTTTTCAGAATCTCTTAGGACAGATACTATACATATTAACATTTCTAGTGTGAAACAAGCTCTCTGTAATAAATATTGTTTTCTTATTGACACTGCAATGTACATTTGAGATCTTTGTCCAGTGTGGTGCATTTAGATATTTTTATGTATCTGTTCAACACAATAACAAAATATTTTTCTCCTTAAAAAAGGGACCTGGCATGGCTGTCCCCTATCCCCTTTAATTTTCATACTAACCCTTGAACCATTTTTGTGTAAGGTGATATCAGACCCATCTCTCAAGGGTCTTCACCTCTTGGACATGGAACAAAAGATTGCTGCATACGCTTATGATCTCTTGTTCTGCCCTATAGAGCCCGTGTCCTTCCTACCTGCATAACTTAACTTGTTTACTTAGTATGGGAAACTTTAAAATTATTCCATTAATTATTCAAAATCTGAGGCCCTGAACATAACACCCTCTCAGGACAATGTGACTAAATTATGGCAGTCTTACTCATTCCACGGCACCGCATTCACCATGAGATATCTTGGCACCAACATTACTCCAAATCCATGTGCAATATATGATGCCACTTTCAGACCCCTGCTGGCAAAAAATACCCTCAGATCTTCGAAAATGGCAGGGATTAGCCTTTACATGGTTCAGTCAATATAATGCTTTCAACATGATGTCACTGCCCCAGATTATATACCAAATCCAAGTGTTACCTATCAAAATGCCCCAATCATTTTTTGTTTCCTTGCTCACCAGGTTAATCAAGTTTATAACCAAAGTAGCTTGAACAAGACTTGCGCTTCTTACTCTCCCCAATAGTGGGGGCATTGGCCTCCCTGACCTAACATTATATTACAACTTGTCCAGGGTTGTGACATGGTGCACCTCACCACAGTATAAATTATGGGCCCAGACTGAACAACATTCCTCCCCAAGGGCCTTATCGGCTCTACCATGGGTAGCAGGTAAACATTTCCAATTTCTTAAAGGACATCAGACCCTTGGAGCCACTATAGCACTTATCCACTGAACTTTCCTTTAAAAGGGGCTATCTCTTTATCCCTCTTTGTTAACTCCAGTGTTACTCAATCCTGCATCCTTGCTGAGCACTGAAAACAGACAGTTTCAAAGCTTGGCGGAGCTGGGCTAGACCAGATGCATGCAGTAAGAGTCCAGTAAGGGTGGGTGTCACTACATTAGTGCCTTAGCACAGTCCCCACTGAGCTCATGGTGAGCCTATAAGTTGTGCCATTTTTTTGCAATTGCTCCCTGACCCACACCTTTTTACCTGATTCACTGACCACTTTGAATGCGTATGCAATGAAACTGAGCACCCCATCTGCTATCTACACTATACAAGTTGCTGAATGTACCTAGAGATGACTTTGTATCCCCATATATCCACAAATGGGAAACAGAGTTACAAGTTTACCTTACCAAAGCGCAAAGTGTCAACACTATTCGACTGGCCCATAAATCCTCAATTGCAAACCAATTTCAAGAATAGAGATATAAATTACTGTCCAGTTGGTACAGAGTGCCAGTGCTACTGAATAAATTGTACCCTAGAGTCTCCAAGATGTGTTGGAGATGCCATAAAGAGCCAGGTACACTACTGCCCCCTGTTATGTCAATTCTAGACGGTAGTTGAGAATGTAGTCTTTCAGCTGACATATCAAAATCTTGACACAGCCCCCCAGGCCTATAAGTTACATATAAATTCAGTGCCCCTACATTGCTACAAAAACTCACTGACTGTCCCCTTGCTGAATGCTGGCCATGCCTGCATCCTTGATCTCTGGAAGCAAACATCCCCCGGACTTGGAGTCACTGGTTTCCTAGGCTGAATGAAATTAGATGCATGGAAAGCCTAACAACCACATGTTATAATAGGGAACACAAATTTAGAGACACATGGCTGCCATAGATGGTATACACATGCTTCACTCAAAACCTTGATTTAATTCCAGGAACTTCAAGCTCCAGTTGAAAACCCCTGCATTAACAGCTGAGAACTGATCCCTGACATCCACAATTCTCTTTCTGTTGGGGGGAGAGTAGAAGGAGTGGTGTGTTATTCTGTATGTTCCTAAGAACACTGCTCATGAGCTTATAAGTCTATGTAATTGTGATATTTTTTACATGATTTGTACTACTGATCCTTAAAGTCCAACTGAGCATTCATTTTGTTATTGTTGTATATTTTTTTTATTGATAGAAAAAGCATAAAATACAAAGGGTTACTGCAGGAACAATAGTTGTGAACAAAGATTGACAATTGGACATTTGATACAAAGCAATAAAGAGGTAGATATACATCCCAAAGCAATAAAGAGGTAGAGATACATCCCAGTATCTTGTTTTCCATTATTATATCTAAGCATATGGTAGCATGGTTGATACTACCCCTAACCTTCATGTAAAGTAATACTTTGAGTAACACAAAAAATAAGTCAGAGAATGAAAAAAGAAACAGGGGAAAAGATGGAGAATTAGGGGCATGGAAGGAAAAAGTGCAGTGAAAAAGAGGGGCAATGAGAAGATGGTGTATTACAGCTCAGTTCTAGCATAAAACTAAATTTTTTACCACTGCTCCTTCCTACCTTTTCTAACCCTTTACCACTGCTCCTTCCTACCTTTTCTAACCTTTTACCACTGCCCCTTCCTACCGTTTCTAACCTTTGCTGACAGTTTTTTTCCCTTTTATCTGGTAAAGTCAACAATGCTCACCTAAGTCCCCTATCCAGGTCCTTTGCCACCATTGGTTCCAGTGTGTGGGACCACTAATCCAGCTTTATGACGGCACCCCAAGACTACCAGTCCCCTACCATCCCCCCTGTGATGACATCAGTCCTCTTCTCTTTTCTGTGAGAACCCCGCCGGCGGCAACCCAATACAAAGTTTGCACGTCATGCAGGAAGAAGGACCCCAAGCAGGATAAACAGAAGAGGAGAAGACTCTGAGCTGAAGTGTCATGTGACAAATGCTTAAGGTAAGTAAAAATGGGCATTTAGCCAAGATTTTTTAAACACATTAGATAGATGGTGGTGGGAGGATAAATAAGAAGAATACCAGTTGAGATTTCATACAGATATGATACATCAATGATATTACAGTGAAAATAAGAAATATGAGTCAATTTGCACAGTCCTTCTGTACGCCTATAAAGTCACAACAGTGATCTGTGAGGTATAATAGATACAACAAGCCTATTTTTTTTAACTTGTCATATTTATCCTGATAAGTGAGCACTCATCTTTTAGCTTCCATTATAATATCTACAGCACTTTTCCATACAAGTACCTTTCCTTTTTCCATAGATGAGAGATAAGACACTTTGCAGCATTTAGTAAGCAGTGGTTGTTGGACATTGGGGTGTGGTGATATTTTCTTTATGTAGGGTGTAATTGTTTTCCAGAATCCCTAAATCTTTAGACCACAATATGTACATGAAAGAACTTGCATGTGTGCACCGATGCAGCAGATCTGGGAATAACATGGTGGCCAATTTGTGGGAGGGTTTCTATCACCTGGATATGAATTTGTACCAAGAGTGTTAAATTTTAATGCTAATGTTAGAGATATGAGTCATGGTAAGAATTTTACATTTTTCATTATGGAGGGGAGTTTGCAGTGTAACTCCTTTTCCCTTTCCTTCAAAAAGTAGGGATCCTGAGTGAAATGAAGATCAAACAGTTATTTGTACAGCAAGATGAAGAGGTCAAATACCGTAAGGGTGTCTGTTGGTCTCAAGGAGAATAAATAGCCGCAAATAGCAACACCATACCTTACATACATGATTTCTTCAAATGCAAACCAGACATAGCCCCCAAAGAAAAAAGGGAACATAGGTGGGATGATAGGTATAACGTGCTGGTAAAAAGACCTCTATGTGCAGAGAGAAGCCATGGGGCATGGGCCAGGTTGGGTCTGGCCATAAATATCTCTAAGGTGACCTAGATTTTGTCTTTTATTTTGTGATGCCAGTTGAAAATACTGACCAGGACCATTACTTAATTATATAAGTATATATCTAGAAAGCCCAAGCCTCTTGTTGTTTTGGTCCTCCTGAGAATGGAATAGACTATTCATGGTTTCGTATTTGCCAAAATATAATCGCTGATAATTTTCTGAATACAGGCAAAAAAGGCCATTGGTAGTTCTATAGCAACTGTATGCAAGAAGTAGGTGACCTGGGAGAGGACAATCATTTTGATTACATTTATACTTCCTAGCCAATGCCATGCACCTAACTTTCTCTTGAGAGGGGACAGTAAATTGTCATAATTTTCCATACAAAGGGGAGTTGTTATATCATGAGTCATGGGACTGAGATACATGGCCAAATCTATTGAGTTCTGCCATGATATTAGGAAAGGTCATAATACTGAGCTTTCCGTTTTAAATAAATTAAATGCATTCCATGTGCATCAAAGAAAAATGTGTGCAAAGAGTTGCAGTTTGTTTTCTTCAGAAAACAGCCATGGCCTGAGTAGAAATGTCTGTCCCATGCCAGCATGCTGTAGAGAAGGAACCTTGCTCTCTGTATGGAAGCTGCAATCTCTCTACTGAGGCAATTCAGCTGAAAGCATGAGTATAAGGCTGGCCATACATACACTATATAATTTTCTGTCCAATTTCCTTTAGATTTACCTTCAACTATGTAGTGCAAGGGCCTGCCTAATTGGATACAATTGAAAGTGTTATTTAGGTTTGACCCCATATTAAATGGTTTTTGGTAAATCTTATGCAAAATTCTCAAGAACATTATATAATGTATTGTAAACAAGGAGTGCAGTGCTAAATTCAAACGAAAGTGAACCAGTAAAATATATAAATGACAAACTAAATTCAAAAGTTCATAAAAGTTCATAAATTGATAGTGGTAATGTAGGATTCCAACCTCAGTGATAATCAAATGCTTGTGCTTGGAAGGTATAGTAAAAATGCGCACTCGCTGGATTTGCATAGAATATGCGCATATAAATATATTCAATATGGTCCACTTTAGGGAACGGGCTATGCCAGGCGTATGGTAAACTTCCTTCAGGGTTTTAAACAGCACAGTAGAATCTCTTGGGCTGGGTAAGTGGTCAGCTCATCCAGAGGTCCCCTTTTAGGATGAATGGGTCTGCAGCCTGTGTTACAGGGATTCCCTCCTCTGGGTGCTTGAATGGGCCAGGCTCACAAGAAGGCTCTTTATTCCTGTTCCAGTGAAAAATTCACATTCCTGGTCACCCTGAGTGTGAAGATGTGCGGGACAGTCCAGCATTTTTCACTGGAACGGGAATAAAGAGCCTTCTTGTGAGCCTGGCCCATTCAAGCACCCAGAGGAGGGAATCCCTGTAACACAGGCTGCAGACCCATCTATCCTTAAAGGGGATCTCTGGATGAGCTGGCCACTTACCCAGCCCAAGAGATTCTTCCGTGCTGTTTAACACCCTGAAGGAAGTTTACCACACGCCTGTCATATCCCGTTCCCTACAGTGGACCATGTTGAATATATTTATATGTGCATATTCAATGCGCATCCGGTGGGTGCGCATTTTTACCATACCTTCAAAGCACGAGCACTTGAATATCGCTGCGGTTGGGATCCTACATTACCACTATCAATTTATGAACTTGTACGAACTTTTGAATTTAATTTGTCATTTATATATTTTATTGGTTCACCTTTGTTTGAATTTAGTGCTGCACTCCTTGTTTACAATTTGACAGAGGTTTTTTCTGGTTACCTTAGTGCAATAGCTGCTTCATCGGGAGTGCTCACTTTGTTTTATCTTATACTTAATATATAATGTATGGCCAGCCTAATTGATTGCAGAGCTCTGGCTCAGCAGGGGAAATGCCAGACCTCTGCAGAGACACCACTGTTTCCACGCAGAGAGCAAGGGTCTTTTTCTGCAGCATGCTGGAAGGAGAAAGGCTTTTCTACTCTGACAGCTGTCATAAGCATGACTTTGCTCACAATTTGTTTTGATTTATTTAGAGTTTAAATAGGTGATTTCAACTAAATCAGATGGGCTCTAAAATATTTCTAATAACTTCTTCTTCAGTAAATTTCTAATTTCTTGATTCCTTAGGCTATAAATAACTGGATTGAACATTGGTGTTAAAACTGAGTAAATCACAGCCAGTATGCGGTCATAGTTTACAGTGTGAGTTTTGATCGGTCTAGCATACATAAAACAGGCACTACCAAAGAAAAGAAGGACCACTGTTAGATGAGCTCCACATGTAGAAAATGCTTTTTTTCTGCCTTCTGATGTCTTTATTTTTAACACAGTGGATATTATTTTAATATAGGATAGAATGATGCAGGTGAAAGCAAAGAAGAGAAGAAAGGAATTGATGGTAAAGTTAACTCTAATATTGAGTGAAAAATCTGAACAGGCCAAGTTCATCACTGGATTGAAGTCACAGAAGATATGTTCAACTCTGTTTGAGCCACAGAATATAAGACGAGACAACAGGATAATTTGTGTTAAAGGTCCTAGGAAGCCAACAACCCAACAGCAAGCTGCCAGCTCAAAACAAGATATGATAGTCATTATGGATGGGTACCTTAAAGGGTTGCATATGGCCATATATCGGTCAAAGGCCATTGCTGTTAGAAGATACGTTTCTGTGGCACCTAGGACATGAAAAAAGTACATTTGCAACAAACACCCAACATAAGGGATTATCTTAACATTCAGCAAAATTAACAACATTTTCGGTATTGTAACAGTGGTATACCAGATTTCCAAAAAGGAAAGTTCAGCAACAAACAGATAAAGAGGAACATGAAGCTTGTGATTATTAAGGATGAGGGTAATTATTGTGATATTACCACTGAGGGTGAATATGTAGGCGATACTTAGGAAAATAAATAACAAGGCCTCATATCCACCAAGATCAGGAAAGCCTACAATAATAAACTGAGTGACAAGAGATTGATTGGAAAACTCCATATGTGGTTGAGTAAATTACAAATAGCTCGATGGTGATTTTAAAAAGATGTCCTGAAAAGAAGACAAAAACAATATTTCCTTAGGTTACATGAAGAATGTGTCATTTATTTCCTCTCTAGCAGTTTTATTAATAAAACCCTGTAATTTTGCTTTGTGGCACTGCAAGATGAAGGACCATGATCAGTAGAAAGCTTTTGGGAAAAACCTGATTGGGTAGTGTATTGGACTTACCTTTTAAATTAGTCCTGTCTCTCCCTATTGCTTTAGGACAATGTTTGCAACACTATTGTTTCCCCACACCCCACTCTATGAGAAACCTTAAACTGGCAAAAGCGTCTCGCTCCCTGCCAGCTTAAATGAATGGATTTGTTTATCAAGAAACTTTTTTGTTGCACTTAGGCAGACCATAGATTATCAGATTTTCTTCCACCACGAAATGCCTCCCACAGCACTATTGTGTGGTAGGTGGAAGTAATTGTATGTAAAAAAAATCTGACATGCTGTATGAAAGGCGATAGACGTATCAACTTGGGTACAATCAGCCTACACATACATGATTCGAAATTTGGCTGGTCCCTACTGAACCAGCTGAGTTTTGATCCATGTCTGGCCAGCTTTAAGGTACACTGGCAAGATAACATAACATCATGTCCTCATTTTACCTTCTCTTACCTTCAGTGTATCAATGCGTTTTCTTTACTATACAGCTCATTGATAAAGAACTCCATTCATAAAATGTTTATGCGAAGTGAAATAGACCCAGTATGTTCATGCCCAGCTTACACTAATCTGCTGAATGCTGAAATCTAGTTTTTAATTTAGACGCTATGGTTAACTACTGTTATTCTTACAGATAAGAGCAGAGCCAACACTAGCACAGGTACCTAGAAAGTGTGTGCAAATTAGACCACTGCTTTTACTTTGATTGCAGGGGCTGGTGTTTGCTACTTGACTAACCTGAATTCTGGGGAGCTTCTTTTTTTATGCGCTAATGGTAAATGAACAGCACTTTTCACTGTCATTACTTCCTGTTTTGCTTCTAAGCATACAACAATGGTATATTATTATTATTATTATTATTATACAGGATTTATATGGCGACAACAGTTTTCTCAGTACTTTACAATATAACGGGAGACAATACAGCAACAATACAGTTCAATACAAGAGGGTTAGCTCCTTGGAGCTTACAATCTAGGAGGGAGAGGCTAGTGGTACAAAAGGTAGTAAGTATGGGGGATGGACTGGTAGTAGGAGTAGAAGATTCCATTATTAGCTGAGGTATATATTGTTTATGATTATTAAGGTCCCCCCCC